>NC_000068.7:71540333-71607833 GCF_000001635.26 Mus musculus
CGGATTTTTGAAGGGCGAAGGGGCCTTTTTGCAATCTCAGGAGTTGGGAAGAGAGAGTTCCTAACAGACCGGGAGAGCAAACACTGAATTTCTTTTCTATACCTTTCTGCCTCTTCTGCCTGAGAACTGTTTGTAAACAAAGCTCCAACCTCCCCCCACCCCACCCCCCCAGTAAACCTGATACTTCCCTCAAACCTGTCCCACCAGTCTCGGAAATCCTTACTAGGCACGGATATTCATAATTTTCACAAGTGATCCTGAAAGCAAGCCGAGGAGGAAGACTTTTAAACGGTCCCATATTGCAGCCGACTTGAGGAGAACCGGGACGCGTACTCTCTCCTTTTGGCCTCCCCAACCCGGGAGCCAGGAATTCTGGGCAGCCGGAGGGGTTTCTGTGCAAAGACCAGAACAGCGCGGGCTTGGGAGTGGAGCAGGAGGGCTCAGGATCTGGGGAGACCTGCAGCTGGCACTACAGAATTCAGTGCTCTAGCTTTTGCCCGAGTATGGGAATGCGAGGAACCCCCCTTTGGGGTGTGGAGCAGAGAAGGCCCGGCACCCCTTAGGTCCCACCCCGCCCCCGCTTCCCTGCGCTTGTCATATCCTGTCTTTGGCCTGATATTTTACACGAGTAAATGGAAGGGGATTACAATGAAGATTTATGTGTGCTCCGAGCGCGGCTGGTTTCCCAGTGTAGGGAGCCGAAATCGCCGCTTCCCATTTCCATTTTTCATTCCTACTTTGGGGAGCGCAAGTTAGTGCGGGTGGGGGGGAGAGTTGGGGGAGCTTGTCTGCGCGGCGGCGGGCTGATCACAGGGCTTGGCGTCTCTGGGCGGGCTGGAGACTGTGAGAAAGACTTGCCAACGCGTCGCCCCCGGCGGGGCTGGAGCCGGCCCCCACCCCCTGGAGCCCGGCTTTGTTTCTCTCCCTAGCCCACCCCTCCGCCTCCCCGCCCCCCTCACGTCTAGAGAGCGGGTGCATCTCAGCGACCTCTTTGGCCCCTTCTGGTTCACGGGAACGCCCCCTTCCCCCTGGTTCCTGCACCCTCCTTTGCCCACTGCAGGGCGAAAGGCGCGTCGTGGCCCTGTACGACCCCGCCGCCGCCGAGTGCCAGGTTCGGTGACTCCGGCGAGTCTGTGGGGCCTCGGCCCACCCCGGAGAGGGGCCGCCCGCCCTCCGGGCTCCCAGGCTCGGCTCATGCCAAGGCCTGTTGCGTGATTCCAACTTGGGCTGACATTCCCTGCCCGGGGCGCTCCGGCGTAGGCCTCTTAATCATCTTGTCTGCTGCAGATCCTCGACACCAGCCAATTTACTGCCCCATCTTTCCCGGCTGGTTTCAGAAGCCGGGGAGGGGAGTGCGCGCAAAGGAGGGGAGGGCATAACCTTAAGAGAAAGGCTGGTACCAGCTATTGGCGCGCAGGGGAACACACACATACACATCGCAAAGCAGAATTTGGCAGTGAGGGAGTGTAGGGGGTTGAGATGCGAGTTTGGTAGGCAGTGGTTGCATAGAAAGTTCCAAGTTCCAGGCCATTCTGAATTGTGCAACCCCTTCATTTCCAGAGACCATCCTGGATCACCGAGGAGGCCCGACCTCAATTTGATTAGAAAACAGTATTCGCTTTTATGTCCAGAAAGTCACTTCCATTTTTTTGGTTATTTGTGCCCCTCCACCCAAATACGAGGTGAAGATACTGGGATGACCCGCATAAACTTTTCAGGCCTGCGTTTTTAGCAAGCAGAAATTTCTGGTCTGTGCCCAACTTCCTCTGCAGTACAGGCTGATCTCTTGGAGGGCATGGTAGAAGCTCAAGCCTCATGTCGAAAAGGACCAGTTCCTCTCCCTAACCTTTCCATTCAAGGCGAAATTAGAAAAGTCTCTTAATAATATCGGACTTCAGGAGTAAAGTGCCCCTCCCCCGACTTGGAGCATTGCATTAAAACAGTAATAGTAAACACCAAAGAGCCAAAACTTATCTAGTGCTTATCACAAGCAGGCGTTGTTACATCATTGCCTCATTAGGGGTTCATTAAGTTGTTCACTATTCTGAGCCATAGCTGTTATTAGTTCTCCTATCGTAGAGATCTGCAAACTGCAACACAGAGAGACTAAGAGGGTTGCCCAAGGTCACATAGTCAGTGGTTGATGCTGGGGGAGTGTGTGTTGCGGGGTGGGTGGGGGCTGTGCTTCCAACAACAGACTTCAGTGCTTTCAGTGAAACAGGCTTTTAGTTTAGACCTGTAGGGAAGGCCAGAAAGTAGGGTCGTTTCCGAAGCTAAGAGCTGGTCCTGTGAGGACTGTAGTGGGAAGCAAAGTTCAGTGTTGGTGGACCTTCCCTCCTGAAGAGTGTGAGGTGTAATGTGCATCATTCCACAGCAATGAGCATCCATCTCTATCCGCCGTTATGACTGCATTTTCATGTTTGTGTCAGCATGCGTAACGGGAGTGTGTGCCTGGGTGTGTTCGAAAGTGTGTGTGTGTGTGTGTGTGTGTGTGTGTGTGTGTGTGTGTGTACGTACTAGCATAGCACGGTGTTCTGGGGTTGCCCAGCATTCCAAAGCAGCCAGCCATGCTTCACAGGAGTGACTCACTGAGTTCTGGTATCTGCCAGCTCCCAAAAGGCCTGGGGGGGGGGGGGGCGGGCAAATGGAGGGAGGGACCATTGAAGGAGTCTGATCCCAGACTGTTGCAGAGCTTAGGTCCTGGGCATTTGGTTGCCCATGGCAGCTTGGGTGCGCTGCCTGGCTAGCATTGTGGACGCGGTCGCGGCGGAGACCGCCCAGGCGCGGGGCGGTGGCGCCGGCGCCAGAGGGACCAGGCGGGCGGAGGCTGGAGCCGCCCGGCGCTGAGTGACTCACGCCGCCTTAGGCTGAAGAACTGCGGGCGGACTCGGGAGAGGGGGGAGGAGCTGAACCCTTCACCGAGGCCGTAGTACCCATCTCGGACTGTGCGCATCTCATGGCCATTGCAGCCTCGGAAAGGTGTAAATGTGCAGTTTTGTTCATCCGATTCCGGGGCGGGGACCCGCTCAAGGTCCGAGCCGAGGTAACCCTGGCACCAAGGAAAAAGCACACACTCCAATGAAAACAATAATTTATTTTAAATAATCTCTTCATATTGTAAAATCAACATTAAGAGTATGTTGCTTTCATAATAAATAACCCCCAAATACCTTGCATTTCAAGAACAAAGACTTTAGGACAAGATAAAAACAAATTCAAATCAGTAGCTTAATTTAACTGAGAAAAATTTTCAAAGGGGGAAAACATAGGGACTGCTGAGGTCACTGCTACGTCGCAGCTTTCACAACTCGGGGGCGGTTTACAAAAAAGTCTGAAAAGATGAGAAATTTTTATACAAATAAATGTGGGGAAATCTGCACAGACACCCTTATTTACAAACTCTGCATCGAAGTTCGAGCTAATAGTCCTTAATTCATCTTAAAAAAGATAATTTAAACACATTTTTTGCAGCGTCCACATATTAAAAAAATCAGTTTTTTTTTAACATCAAAATGAGGTCATCCGCAAAGGCACCTAAACTTTTAAAAAAATAAAAATAAAAACCCTCCACTGGCAATGGATGAAGGAGCTACGGGAGTGTTCCTGGGGAAAGTGGGAGGCGGGAAGAGTTGGGAGAGCTGGGAATTCTCCCCCATGAGCCCCCAGGAGGGGAAAAAACCGGCGGGATCCCGGGGGTCACGGGGGTAGGTGATAGGGTGGAGTAGGACCCAGGAGGTCAATAACCGAAGCGGACTGGAGCTGAGGCCTGGAGCAGGAGAGAAAAAAGGAGCCTCTGAGAGCCGGGAAGCCTCGAGGGCGGGGAAGGCGTCCCAGTGCCTGACCCCGCTCAGGGCCTGAAGAGACCAAGGACCCTGAGGATCACGCTGAGGGGGCTGGGAAGGGGCGACAAGTCCGAGGATGGCCTAAAAGTGGCCGGGGCTCAGGTCGGAATTGAGGCCAGGGACGCCAGGCTTGGCACTAAAGGATCCCACGAGGCCTCCTTGTTTCCGGCTGCTCCGTGGCAGTGCGAGAAGTGGCTCCACGACGGGTCACCCCTGGTCGCCACTTCCAATACCGCTGGGTGGGTGGCGGTCGCGGGCTGGTAGGTTCGAGCCTCTAGCTACAGGACGCGTGCTGAAGAACACGGTGTCTCAGTTCTCAAGTCTCAGACGCTGTCCACTCGAGGTTAGAAAATCGTCCCCGCGCTCACCGGGGCGCCCCCGCCTGCGTGGTGGTGGTGATGGTGGTGATGGTGCGCCTGCGGAGTCTGCGAAGGATGCAGAAGTGGCGCTGTGGCCTGCAGGTGTGAAGCGGAGCCCGAAGCCTGGTGGTACCACGGGTAGTTTCCCAGAAAGGCCGAGGCGGCGCTGCTCGGGCTGGAGCCAGAGCTGCCCGCACCGCCGCCTCCGCTGCCCGGGCCGCCGCCAGCCATCCGCTGCGGCGCGCCGAAGTCCCAGGATGCTGGCGCCGAGACCGGCGGGGAGGCACAAGGAGGAGAAGCGCTGGCTCCAGGGTGCTGCTCGGTGGGTATCTCGCCGCTTTTCCACATCTTCTTGAACTTGGATCGGCGGTTCTGGAACCAGATTTTGACCTTTGTAGAAAAAAAGGAAAAGCCCTGAGCTTTAGTACAGGAACCTGGGCAGGAGGTTGGTGGAGTGGAGACGGCGGGCGAGCAGACCTGGGCTCTGGGCCTCCGCTGCTTCTAGCTACATTGGGGGGATCTCAAAATGCTGATGGATGAGCTCTAAGTATGTGACCAAGGTTCTGGGTAGTGCGGTGTCAGGTCAGTTATGGAACCCGCTTTAGCAGCAGCGAGTGGAAAGGCGTTGTAGTGTGGGATTTCTGTCCACCCGGGTCATTTTCTTTCCTCCCATGCGGCTGCCCCCTTTGAAAAAAATTTCTTATTTTGTTTGTTTGTTTGTTTTAAGCATTGGGCCTAGAAGTTTACTTTGCCCGGAATAAAAAAGCACAGGTGAAAATATACTTTTGAAAAGTTGTTCCGGACGTGCCCGCTTCCTAGAGAAAGCAGGCCATCTCCCACCTTGCTCACCTGAGTTTGGGTGAGGCCCAGGGACGCCGCCAGCTCGGCTCGCTCTGGCAGGGCCAGATACTGGGTCTTCTGGAAGCGTCGTTGAAGGGCCGCCAGCTGGAAACTGGAGTAGATGGTGCGTGGTTTCCGGACTTTCTTTGGCTTCCCGTTCACTATTCGGATTTCAGGCTCAAGGTCTTCCTTGTCTGCAACGAAAAGTGAGTGGTGAGCACCCACCGTCCAACCCCGCGGTCCTAAAGTTCGGAGCGGAGGCCTTTAGAGACTTGAGGAGGCCTTCCCAACTTCAGCACGCGCCGACTGGCCTGGCCACGGAACCCTGCAAGGGACCCGGGGGAGCTGTGCAAGAGAGAAAGAAGAGGCGGGCAGCAAAGCTATGCGCTACCCACAGCATGCCAACTGGCCCAACCGCCCACCGACTCTGTCCCCCGGAGCGTGGAGAGGCAGAAACTGCGATTCGCGTGCAGTTGGAGATTGGGCAGAGTTCAGGGCGGGAGCAAGAGATGCACAGAGTGCAAGGCTAGAGCTCCGGACTGCCCCCCACCCCATGCTTACCCGGTCCCTCCCCGTGACTTGGGCACCCTAGATGCTTGCGATGCTTACCCGGCTCGTTGTTGACCGGAGACGAACTGGTGCCGTAGGGCGCGTAGGAGGTGTACGCGGCGGTGTAGCCCAGGTCGTAGCTGCTTTTGGCGGAGTAGGAGACATTGTTGAGGCCGCTGGCGTGGTACTGGTAGGAGCCCATGTGCGCGTAGGGCGAGGCCCCCCCGCCGCCGCCGCCCGCCGGGTGCTGCTGGTTGGTGTAGTAGCTGCTGTCCGTAGCCGTGGACACCGGGAGGGTTGGCGACTCCTGGGGCTTGTGCAGGCTGCTGTTGCTGCTGCTGCTGTTGCTGTTGCCGCCAGGGCCGGCGCCCGCACCGCTCGGGGGCTGCTGGTGCTGGTGGTACGTGCTGGAGGCGGTGATCTGGGTCGAGTGCATATCAGCCACCAGACTGTCAAAGACTCCAGTCATCCTGACCCGGGACAGGAAAGAGCACGGGTGGCGGGCGAGAGGGGGATGCGAGGCGCCTCCTCTGTCTATCTCTCCGGGTCCCTTCCAGCAACCAATGTAATTACGGGGAGGGGGAGGGAGAGGAAAACAAGAAATGAGGCTACGGTCTAGGCGCCTCCTCCCCTGGAGGAGGCGATCACCGTGCGTGGCTCGGGACCGCAGCTGCTGGCCGCATCCTTCCCGGGCCTCTCGGACCTCTCGGCTCCTGGCCCGGCTCGGGCGGGGGGCGGGCAATGGAGGGGGCAAGAGCGGTCAGACCCGGTAGGGGCTCCAGGAGGCGGGAGCAGGTGAGCGACCCCCGAGCAGCTTTACGATTGTCTGCCGGGCAGGCTCCTGCAGGGTGGGCATTTAACACTTATCACGTGACCGCGGGCAACGTCACCTAGCAACAGCCAATCAGAAGGAATGAGCCGCGGGGCGCCGGGAGTCCGCGACCGGGCGGCCCCGGGACCCGCGTGTCACGTGGCGGGCAAGGCGGCCGCGGTGGGTGCGTGTACAAGCACTGCAGAAAGTGGGTACCCGATCTGGAGCTGGATAGGGTGCGGGATGGCCCGCAACAGGACATAAGGCTCCGGGAAAGAAATGGGGTCTCCCACCTTACTCTGCTTTCAAGAGCCAAGTCTAACGATTTACATCTCTTGTCCAACTTCGCCTTAATCAAATAAAGCCAGGAAGAGGGCCGAGCCAGCTCTGTCTCCTTTTTCTCCAGATACTTTTCCTCGAGGTGCCTGGCTCGCACTACTCTTGTCAGCCACTTTGCACCTGACGGGCAATTGATTTAAATTATCCATAAACCGCGTATAATAACCTATGCTTCCCAAACTACCCACAGAGATATTACGACAATTAATTGGATAATGTTTAACGTTTTTCCTTTTTGCTTGAGAGAAGAGCTCTATAAGCCCAAAGGTATTATTACTAGTAATGTATTTGAAATCACTTTTCCTCATACACATAAAGGTCTCTAGTAATGACGCACATCTGAGCCACTAGCTGGAAACTGATTCTGAGGTTCCCTCCTTGGGAAAGGTAGGCCAGACTAGACAGCCTTCAAAGTCGTTTGCATTGGTGTTTTTATGAAAAGGGGAATGAAAAAAAAAAAGAGATACTGAAGTAATATTAGAGATTTATCAAGATTCATTATCACACGTTTTCTTGATATAAACAATAAATATAAGAAGTTTTATTTTGTCTACTTTATTTTACATTTTCGTGTTCTAGGATCTTACTCCACTGTTGTAATTTCTTTCTCTAGGTTTCTTTCTTTATTTTTATTTTTCTTCTTTCTTTCTTTCTTTCTTTCTTTCTTTCTTTCTTTCTTTCTTTCTTTCTTTCTTTCTTTCTTTCTTCCTTCCTTCCTTCCTCTCTCTCTCTCTCTCTCTCTCTTTCTTTCTTTCTTTCTTTCTTTCTTTCTTTCTTTCTTTCTTTCTTTCTTTCTTTCTTTCTTTCTTTCTTTCTTTCTTTCTTTCTTTCTTTTCCAAGTGATGAGTTCCCCTCTCTGGTGGTTGGGATTTTCAAAAGAAGGGTGATGGATGGACTCAGCGCAGTGATGGACTCTCAAGTTTGAAGATTGCGGTAGCGCCTGCTTTGTGGCGCCACCTGGTGGACAGTGTAGGAGGTTGTTACAGGCCTGGTAGACAGTCTAATCACGCCCAGGCGCCAGCCTCTGAAACCCCCCAAAAGAACAAAATAGTAATTAAAAGCCACAAAATTGTGCTAGTGCGCGCCATCTGAAGCATCCCTTCCTAAAGACATAACATGTCACTGAAAGAACTTGTTACAACAACTGCCTAATGGAAAACAAGTTGATACTTTAAAAAATACGATCTTTGGTCTTCCCCAGAAAAAGCAAGTGTGTAATTAAAACTCCAGCATTCACACAGCGGAATAATGAGGCAGGTAATGCGCCTTCCAGTCTGCCTGGATTTAGTTCTCAGCCACTTGGCTAAGGAAGGCCTAGAGAATGGGGAAGAATGAGTTTTATTAGAAACGCTCCCTGGTGGGACTCGCCTGCACCAGACCAGACCCTCCCTACTGTATTGACTTTAAACTGCTTCCTGCCCCTTTTATGTGCATCAACGGTATCTCAAGGTTTTTAATCCAGATTGCCTTTTAGCGACTCGATTTCAAGTCCCTGTGCTCTGACACCACACGAGTAGCTGTTTTGCCCTAATAAAAGGAAAAAAACCAATCAAAATTAAAATTAAAAATCAGAATCAGAATTAAAAATCTGATTGCGCTTTCTCTGCCCCTTTGTTGCCAATCAAGCCTGTCCTGAAGGCATACTGGTGGTGGAAAGTTTTCTGCATTCTATTTCTTTCTCAATCCCCAGAAACAGTGTAAACTCAGGTGAGATTTATAAAACAGCATCATTCTGGAATAAATAGGACCTGGGCCCTCTTTTATCTTGGACACAAGATGAGTGCCCTGTAGCCTGGGAAGTGGATGCAGCTCTGAGCCTAGAGAGGGGAAAAGCTGCAAGGGGAAGGAGAGAGACCTATAGCTGGGGGGGGGGGGGGGACCTAGGCTTGAAGTGTCCTGATAAGCCAGACACAAATCTACATCTTGTTCCATTTACTAATTTTGTTTTCTTGAGGCACAATCTCAGGACGCTGTGCTGGCTAGTCTGGAACTTGCTGTGTAGACGAACCTGGCTTCAAATTCACAACCATCCTCCTGTCTACATCTGAGTTCCTGAGTGCTGGGATTACAGGCATGAGCCACCCCACCCCCACCCGCCAAAATCTAGGTTCATCCAAATTGTCTCATTGCTTTGTAAGAAATAGCCAACGGATTTCTCTACTTTGGTCTAAAGTGAAGCACCCTAAGTATTCTTGTATTGATTGTATTCTTGTATTGATTGATATTTTACACTTTGAGCCCCAGTTCTGAGGAGAGCCACTCTGCTCTCCTCAGACAGAAGAGGCCTCAAGAGGGAGTTGAGATGAATTTGGAGAGAAACTGGCTGCCTGAATGAGGCTAGTTTGCCTTGGTGCTTGCTCCTTCCCTTCAGTTATTATTCCTAGCCCCAGAGTTCTTTTAGTCTGCCTAGATCTAGTAGAGGAGGGTTAGGTGTCTCAATGCAGACTTTGTGTGTTTCAACACATCTCAGTTTGCAGCCTGTTCCTCAGAGTGTAGCTTGATCCACCCATTCCCTTTGTAGCAATGAACATCTCGAGGTTCTTGGATAGAAGAAAACAACTTCTTTCGCATCAGGTGCTTCACTCAACTTCAGCTGTCAGCCAGCTGCCTTCTCTGTTGCTACAGCACAAATCCCAGTAGTGTTTAGGGTAAGCCCTCAAACACCCAGGATTTCCAGAGGCTCCAAGCTGGAGAGTGAAGGTTCACTTAGGGCTCCCCCTAACCCCCTGGCCAGATTCCCTCGATTTCGCTTGGCCCAGAACTTTGCCTCTGCTTGTCTACTGGGTGTCCTGCACCAAGCTGAGAGGTGAGATCTGGGAAAGAAGGCACCCGCCCCACTCCCCCAGGGCTTCCATGTTGGTCTGCACATTCCAAGGCTAGTTTGACTACCTACTCTCTGGCTATGGTCCCAGGGTGAATCTTTGCTTGCTGCTGGTCCCAGGAGTGATGCTTGGTGTGTGTGTGTGTGTGTGTGTGTGTGTGTGTGTGTGTGTGTGTATGTGTTTATGTGTGTGTGTATGTGTGTGTGTCTTGGGGGTACCACCCCTATAGCTCTGGAGACCTGCAATTTCTAAATCTCTTAAGCTTTGTCCTGGAACTCAAAGCTGTGGGGAAAGGGCAGGGATTTGTCTCTGGAGACCTCCCAGTCCTGCCCGTCTCATACTGGCTTCTCTATCACAGCCACACAGCTACCCCAGAAAGTTCTTGTTAGTGTCTTTAACACTGGTTCTCCCAGCAAGACCCTAAGGTTTCCTCCAGGAATCCAGGGAGCCACACAGAATCCCATCCCTTAAGCCTTCACATGGACAGACTCCAGAGCCTGTATTCTTGAAACTCAAGTTTGTGTTTTAGTTTTCCTTCCTAGGCTCAGCAAGAGGTCACAATGCTTTCAAGGGTTGGGCTTGTTAGCCCAGCTAAGTGGGTGGGGTCTTCTGCTAGGTGCTTCCCTGATAGCTCCCCAGGGGCATCTTTGCCTTTCCTTTCTCCACCTTAAGTGGTCCTGAGTACAAGGCTCTCTACTGCTCCCAATCTCACTACTGGCACTTCCTTGTTGTAACATAGTGTCCGGATCTGGGGATCACTAAGGTCCGGTGGCCTACAGTCTAGTAGAGAAGGCAATTGCTAGAACATATCCTAGACTGAGTCGGTCACTCATTAACCCTAGCTTCTGCCAAGCCTTTACCATCCATCTTAGCTGTGAGGAATCCATAGAGTGGGTATAGAATTGACAGAGAGGGAAACAAAGGCATAGCCCCAGATCTCTTGTTTATGACAAGGACAAACGGTAGTGATGTGTTTCTTAAAAGATAAAGAGAGGGTGGTTATGTTCTATGGAGGTGTGGTGAGGTATGGGGAAAGCAGGTGCCTCCGTGGCCCATGCTGAGACATCCCTTCCCCTGAGGGACCAACCACATATAGTATAGAATAGAGTTTATTCAGGGTATGGGAAGGGGAGAGGGAAGAAGAGGGGAGAGGGGAAAAGGGAAAGGGGGGGGAGAGGGGAGAGGAGAGGAGAGGGGAGAGGAGAGGAGAGGGGAAGAGGGAAAGGGGAGGAGAGGGGAGAGGAGAGGAGAGGGGAGAGGGGACAGGCAAGAGGGGAGAGGGGAGAGGGGAGAAGCCAGCCATGAACATGTGGAGAGATGGGGGAAGGGGATGGGGAAGGGGGGAGGGGACAGAGCTGGGAGCAAGAAAGGAAGAGCAAGAGCAGGCAAGAGGGCAAGAGAGGAAGAGAAGGAGGAGGGGGCAAGCAGCCCCTTTTATAGTGGGTCAGGCCTCCCCGGCTGTTGCCAAGTAACTGTGGAGTGGAGCTTAGATAGAATGCTAACACGTAGAGTCCAGATTTGGTCCATGCAAGGGTGCTTTTGCTTAGGAACTGGATTTGTGGCCCGAGGAATGAAGGTTGCACAGCACCCTTGTCTTGTCCGGTAGGGTACTGTAGAAGGGACATTAATATCCTCAAAGGTTGAGCATAGTTCTGTAGCCCCAAGATTTTTTTCCCCTCAGGATTCCAGTGGACCTATCTCAGGTCACATGGGAAGATTCCAAACAGAAGTGAAGAGTTCAAGTCTTTGACCGGGGATGAGGGGGAGAAAGCAGTGGCCAGGCTGAGCTTCAAGGACATTGTCCCTTCAGAGAACGACAGGGGACTCTTTCGACTTTCCAAGGCACTTCTTCAAGCAGAAAGCCCTGACTCTTTCCCCAGAGCTGGGGAGCCGGTTCAGCACGCTGCTACAACTTTCAGACCCAATCACCATCCGTTTTCTCAGCCCTATCCAGAGGGGGTTCCTGGTCTTGCGGTTAGCACGACACTGAGCCAGGGCCCCTCTAGGCTCTGTGGGCGCTGTACACTCTGAACACTAGTGCGCCACTGTCAGTGAGCAGGAGAACGCGACATCTCCGTGACTAACAGCTGTCCCACCCTGGTGCCCAGGGCAGGCGGGTTAGCGCTGGTGGACCGCTACTTTTCTCTCCCAGGTGCTCCCTGGGAAGTTCCGTGCAGCCGCTTTCTGTAGCACACACGGGGGTGGGGGGGTGGGGGGGTGGGGGTGGGTTGGGGAGGAAGAGAGCCGGACAAATGGCTCTCCAGGAGGCCAGAGCTCTAGCTGGAAAGAAAACAGTCCTCCCCGAGAGAGAGCATCTTGGCACTCACACCTGCTCTAGCCCTTGCGGTGTCCTGCTGCAGGCATGCACCGCTGCAGCCCCACTCTTGGCCCTGGGTGATGGAGCCAACTGGACTACTGGACAGAAGGGTCAGGTTAGCTCCTGTTGGCAGGTGGTAACCTGTAAGGCAATTCTTGGAGGGCAGAGCATAGAAGCGCCTTGAGTGGATACCTTGAGTCCTCAAGCGCAGTTCCAGTTGTCAGCATATCATGCTTTACCATCTTGAAATCGGCTCTCTAGGTCTTAGAATTCAGTCAGGCTTTCTGCAGGTTACATTTATTGGGTCTCTCTCTCTCTCTCTCTCTCTCTCTCTCTCTCTCTCTCTCTCTCACACACACACACACACACACACACACACACACACACACCCAGCATCAAACTGGGAGAACTTGGCAGAACTCAGCACTGTCTCTTTGCAACCTCATCTTCAGCTAGAGAGTGGTATTACAAAGCTTTAAGCCAAGTCAGATGCCAATCCATAGAATGGGCAGAATGGGACTTTGTTGCCTTAAACTATTGAGTGACTTTGTGGGTGTTCCCCAGTTCTCCCATGGAACGAAGCCTCTGGAATTATCCTATCTACCAGCTTTCTGGTAAACCCTCGGAGGCATTCTCTGCTCTAGGCTACTTGGTTTTTTGTTTTTGTTTTTGTTTTTTGTTTTTTGTTTTTTGTTTTGTTTTGTTGCAGGGGCCATGGAGCAAGGACACTGGCCCACTTTTTTCTCATCCAGGACTAAGCAGGCCTTTGGTAGAAGTGAGAGAGGGAGGGCCGAGGTAGTGGACCAGAGCCCAGCTTGGACTTGGTTCAGTGTTATGTGGAGAGTCATTGGGGTCAGGGCTGGAGCTCAGAACTTTTTCCAGGTACCAGTCAGACCAAGTAGCAGGGGCAGGGAACTGGCTTCCCTCTTTCTCTCTTTGAAAGTGGAGGGAGGTGCAGGAAACTCTCCTGCTTCGGGTAGCTTGGCTCAGCAATTTGCCTCCTTTTAACAACTAAATTTGGTTTTGAGACAGTCAGTTGCACTATGTTGCCCTAGGCTGGTCTGGAACTTGTGGACTCAAAGCAATCCCATTTGCTCCAACCTGGACTGTCAGAGGAAGACAGAGAGAGCTGTTACTGTGTCAGTTTTTTTTTTTTTTTTCCGAGACAGGGTTTCTCTGTGTAGCCCTGGCTGTCCTGGAACTCACTTTGTAGACCAGGCTGGCCTCGAACTTAGAAATCCGCCTGCCTCTGCCTCCCAAGTGCTGGGATTAAAGGCATGTGCCACCACACCCAGCCAGTTTGTTTCATTATGCTGATATTTGATTGTCTTGTGAGAACTACCTGCTTTTTTGGTCCTCTCTCCACTGTTTGTTACTTTTCTCTGTGGAGTTGTAATGTAGGAAATCTCTTCACATTGTATAGATTAACTTTTGGCTTTGTTTGCAGTCAAAAATGGACACTAATATTCTCATATACTTTAAAATTATTATCTATGATGATGATGACGAGTGTTTGGATGTCTTATCTGTATATATGTGTGTACTACTTGTTGGTATCAGGACCTCCGAAACCTGTGACATCACATAGGCTGGACCCGCAGACCTGTTGCCAAGGCAACAGGCACTATATTCCCAGAATCCACTTGGCTCACCTCCCACCTTTACCTATATTACCTCATTACCCCCTGATCTATCTCTTTCTCTTCCCCCCTTCTCTTTCCACCACCACCTTGCCCCTCACTCTCCCAATTAAACCTCTTACACGTGGAATTGTTTTGCTGTGTTTAGAAGAGAGCTGCTATTCTAACACTCCTTTTGTATACCTACATCAAAAAGTGGAGGCTGGGAGAGGTACTTATATGCCCTGGATTGGAGTTTTGGACTGTTGTAAGGTGCCATGTAAGTGTTGCCAATCCAATCTCGGTTCTCTGGAAAAGCAGCCAGTGCTCTTAACACCAAACTGATTTCCCAGTTCCTCCCTCCCTCCCTCCTTTTCTCCCTTCTTCCTTCCCTCCCTTTCCTTCTCTTGTCTCCCTCCCCCTCTCCTCTCCCTGATACTTGCTGCCTTCTCTTGCCCCAGTCCTGGAGATAAAAACTTAAGAGTCTCTTCTGGTTATTGTTTATTTTTGTCTCATGGGTATGAGTGTTTTGACTGCATATGTTTATGTAATGCAGCATGCAAGACTGGTGCCATAGAGGCCAGAAGAGGGTGCAGGATCGCCTGGAACTGGAGTTTTGGACAGTTGTCAGCTGCAGTGTGGGTGCTGGACTATCTCTCCAGCCCTCCTCCCCTCATTTAGTATTCTACTTATTTATTTTGTGTTCACAAGTGCAGGGCTACCCATGCATGTGTGGCGATCAGAGGACAACCTGAAGGAGTAGAATCTCTTTTCTTCTACCAAGTGAGTCCCAAGTGGCCCCGAGCCCCTTTACTGTCCCCAACACCCCCCACTCCACCCCCTTTGCTATTTCCTTCACTTCCCGTTCAGAAGTTTGGTTTTTAAATTTATTTTTCTTTTATTATGTATATGGGTAATTTGCCTGCGTGTTTGTCTATGTACCATGTGTGTGCAGACATTTAAGTTTTTATTTTTGTTTGTGCTGGGAGTTGCCCCCTGAGTGAGAGGTTTAGCACTGAGCAGCACACCTACCCCAGAAGATTTCACGTTTCAGGTGACATCTCTCTCCATCTCTCTTCCCCTTTGGTACTTCAAGATAATAAAACTATTTTTTTTTCTTCTGATACTTTTTTTTTTGGTTGGTTTTTCGAGACAGGGTTTCTCTGTATAGCCCTGGCTGTCCTGGAACTCACTTTGTAGACCAGGCTGGCCTCGAACTCAGAAATCCACCTGCCTCTGCCTCCTGAGTGCTGGGATTAAAGGCGTGCACCACTACGCCCGGCTCTTGTGATACTTTTTGAGTTAATATATACAGTGGTTATTACGTATGAGCTCTGGACTCAAACCTTCACTCATACATGAGTTACCTTATGACGTTGGGGGACTTTTTGTCACTTCTCTGTGTCTTGGTTCAGTGTTTAATCAGCTAAAAATGGAATATTTGAAGAAGGGATGTGAACTTCTAGAATAGGCCCAGTGCTGTCTCCCGAGACTTGATTTTGTGAGTTCCAGTGGGCACCATTCCCTGCTCCCCCTGAATTCATATGTAACCACTCACCATGCATGTCACTAGATTCCAGGGAACAGAACAGCAGTGGATGTCCCGTGTCCCACTCAGCTGAGTCTTGTGTCGCCCCCCCCCCACCCCCACCCCCCCCCCCCCCCCGTCTTAGGCTGAGCCAAGGTGCTTTCCTTATAGATTTTTTCCTTCAACTCTGAATATGAGTTGGCTCGAGGAGAATATTCTATGCAAACAATCACTTGCATGTTGGAAGGTTGTCTGGCCAAAAAATCAATTTCACATATCGGTAATTACTTTTTTCCACAGTGATGGGAATGGACCCAGGCCTTCCTTGCACATGCAGGAAAGCCCACTACCATTGAGTCTCTGTAATACAATGACCTCGGAGTCAAGGGGAAATAATTTCATCAGCAAACCATGAGGGCAGGATCCAGAAAATAATTGTATCTGTGAAAGCTAGAGTTAGAGTCAGGAGTCAGGCATAGGATCCAAACCTCCTGATTCTTCGGAGCACCTGTCAGTGAATAGAACAAGTCTAGTGCACAGCCCGTGGTTATCACCAGAAGCATGTTGGTGTGGTTGTGGCAGGCCTAAACCCAAATCATAAGCACTTCTTTTTAAAGGCAATGGATGGTACAGCTCTCTCCTTCTCCCTCTCCCTCTCCCTCTCCCTCTCCCTCTCCCTCTCCCTCTCCCTCCCCCTCTCCCTCTTCCTCCTCCTCTTATTCTTCCCTTCTCTTCTTCCTCTTCCCCTTCTTCCCCTTCTCCTCCCCCTCCTTCTTAAGGCAGAGAGCTGGAGAGATGGCTGGACATTAAGAACAATTACTGCTTTTGCAGAGAACCGGGGTTTGGTTCCCATTACTCCACTCAGGCAGTTCACAGCGACCTGTGATTCCAGTTCCGGGGCTCCACCGCCCCCTTCTGGCCTTCATGAGCTCCTACATGCATGTGATGAGCACAAACTCAATCCACACACAGACATGTACACATAAATAAAACAAACAGGCAGATCTTTAAAGACCAGCTTAAACAGCAACTTAGCAGGAACCTGTCTTGGCATAAAGAAGAAGCCGGGTAAGATATCTCAGCAGGAGAAGGCACTTTCTGTCAAGAAACTGGGTGGCAAACAAGAGAACCAGCTCCCACAAGCTGATCTCCACAAAAGAGATCCCATACACACACACATAAATACTTGCTTTACTTATTTTATTTTACATTGAAGGATGGAACCTCAGTCAATACACGTATCCATAAGATCTGACTGTAGGCATGCTTTCAGGGCATTTTCTTTGTCTTTTTTCCTTTTTTATTGATTTTTTTTTTTTTTTTTTGTAAATTTCACATCACGCACACCAATCCCGCTCATTTCCCAGTCCTTCCATATCCACTCTTCATCCTTGTTATGCCCTCTCCAAAAGAAAAAACAAACCTCACCATGGAAGCTTTGGTGTGTCATGGTGCGTCACAAAATATACCATTTTGTTCAAACAACTTACTTGTCAATGTTCACTGCAGTGAGTCATGGGTCTGGTTCCAGGCCTCTGGCTTCTGCTACACTGTCAGTCCTGGCTCCTCACTGAGACTGCTCTAGGCTATCCTGCTGTTCCATTGGGTCATGAAGACCCTGCAGCTTTGGTTCTGTAAGACTGGTCTCTTCACATACTCCAGCAGCTTATAGGTGGGGTAGATGTTGGGATGGGCTAGCTCAAAGCCCAGGAGCTGGGCCTCCGTAGTAGCTGAATCTGTCAGTGCACCAGCTCTCCTGCACCCTTGCAACAGGGCCAGCTCTTTCCATCATGCCATCAAGGCCAGCTCTCCTGTGCCCATACCATCAGGTCAGCTCTTCTGCACCCACACAACCAGGAACAGCTCTTTCTTGCTGCTCAGGCCAGGAGCAGGGCAAACTCTCTAGTGTGGTGGCTGGTGAAAGGTGGGATCAACTCAGTACAGTGCTTAGACATCAACATAGCCTCAGGCAGCAATCCAGACCAGGAGCATCTGAAAGGCCTCTGGTGGTAACACAGGCCTGGGATATCAATACAAATACAGACCTTGGCCATGATAAGACCATGGACACAAACAGGGCCCCAGTTGGCAGCATGGACCCAAGTCACCATGGCCTTAGGTGACAGACAGTACAGATTGGTGTGATCCTGGTGGCAGCATGGCCCTCAGACATCCACTTGGTCTCAAGTGGAAGCTATGGACATCTGCTCATAGCCTTCGGTAGTAACTCAGGCCACAGGCATCAACACAGACCTGGGTTGCAGCAGGACCACGGGCCCAGGCATGGCTCTCGATGGCATCCTGGGCTAGGATGCCACTATGGCCTCAGGTGGCAGCATGGATCATGAACATCTGGATAACCTTTAGTGTCAACACAGGCTACAGACATCAGCACAGACGCCAGCTTTGATAGGGCCACAGAACAATACATGGCCTTTGGTGACAGTCGGGGTCCAGCCATCACCATAGCCTCAGGTGTTTGCACAGGCTCCTCACATTTACCTGCTCCTCACCACCATAGTGTTCCCAGTTCCACACTTCACCACAGTGCACTAACCATTCAGCTTCACTTTCTCTCCCATCTCTCCATCACATATTCTTTCATTGTAATGGCGCCCACTTTGGGGCCAGGGCAGGAGCTTGGGTGTCTTTCTTCTAGCTGCTTCAGGACACCACAAATAATAATTTTAAATGTCATAAAAATAAGTGAGGATATAATTCAGTAATAGAACACTTGTTTAGTGGGTGTGAGGACCTGAGTTCAATCTTTAGTATCACAAAACCCCAGAACAAAACCCAGGAAACTTCCCACCAAAAAGGAGAATAGTTAGCCTTATTGGCCCGTATCTGTGACCCTGACACTTAGTAGGTCAAGACAAGAGTATCAAGGTAATCCTGGGCTCCATAGAGAGTTTGAGCTCAGGCTAGGCCATATCTAAAAAACAAAACAAAACAAAACAAAACAAAAACAGAAATAGGAGGAAGAGAAGCAGATGCAGGTGGATCTCTGTGAGTTCAAGGCCAGCCTGGTAGAGAGAGAGAGAGAGAGAGAGAGAGAGAGAGAGAGAGTTCCAGGACAGCCAAAGCTACTGCTGCCTCCTCCTCATTTCCCAAGTGTACAGGAGTGAGCTAGAATGTCTTGTTGCCCTAATTCTTGTAACTTGATAGCTTTACTTTGCCTCACACCCCTTTCCACTGGGGCATCCACTACAGACTTTATCCCCCTACCACACCATCTATGTTATAATCCAGAGAGTAGTTGAGAGAACTCCTGATGGGCTCAAACAAGGTTTTACTGAAGTCTTGGGATAACAAGAGGGGAATAAACATGATTTGGATTCTAAACTGGGTAGGTTCTATTGATTTGAACTGAAGTATAGATGGTTGCCAGTTGTCATTTAGGTAGTGGAACTTCTGAGTTTCCAGAGAATCTCCAATTGTAGAGAACACTTTTTCCCCCTCTGTGTAGCCTTGGTAGTCCCAGAACTCACTCTGTAGACCAGGCTGACCTTAAGCTCAGAGATCCCCCTGCCTCTGCCTCCTGTGCGCTGGGATTAAAGGCGTGCACCATCACCACCCAGCCTGAGAAAAAACATGGACCTGAACCTTTTATTTTGACATAACCATAGGGTTCTAGTCAGCTGTAAGAGATGATAAAGGGTGAAATTTTGTATCCTTTGTAGGGCACAAAGTGTGCAAGAGATACCTAAAATGCAATTATCAATGATCAGGATACTGAGACCAATACAGGTCATTTCTGTGCGATATTTCTATCTCTCCAAGGATCCTTCATATTACTCTTTCGCTGTTAACCCTGTGAATCCACCACCTCCACTTACCTCCAGGCAGCCACTAATCTCTTCTCTACTACTATAACTTATCTCCTCAATAAAGGTATATAAATAGAATCGTATGATATGCAACCTTTGAGAATTTCCTTTTTAATGCTTAGCTTAAGTAGAAGTTTCTGGTTGTGTCGTGTGATGCACTCACGTTGGTGTTTTGCTGTGGGAGATGTTTGTAGAGAGTATAAATAGGACTCACCAGACAGTGACAGGGCACTTGCATAGGAAGCTGTGCAGTCTCATCTTCGATGGTTTCATCTTCACTGATCTTTACTTCATTGAGACAGGCAGAGAACTCCTGGCATTCTGGCTGGCCCTGGTCAATCCCACTGACTCGTGCCAATTCTGTTCAGCCCTGTCAGTTTCTGCTGGATTGTGCTGCCGTTGCTAACTCGTGTTTGGTGGCACTTTTGAACTGGATTGTTGGTATCCTGACACTACTGAACTGGACGGCTGGTATCCTGACAATGAAGATTGGAATCACCCCAAAGAACTACTTCTACAGAGGTCCACATCCCCTTGTCCTGTTTACCATCTTTTCTCCCCCACCTCTGGACAGTGGACTAGAAGTGTGTGGGCGGGGGAGGTTGAAGCATTTAAGAACTGTTTATTAAAGTAGGTTCTGAAAAATCTAAGCCCACATCTCTGGAAGTTCATTCAAGTTGTGTGTAAGAGTAGCTGATGGTTTTTATCGCTCGGTAAATTCTTTGGTATGTGTGTTCTAATTTTTTTTAAATACATTTTTTTTCATACATTGTATTCTAATTACAGTTTCTCTTCTCTAAATTCATCCCACATCCTCCCAAATTCTCCACCCACCCAAATCCACATCCTTTTCCCTCTGTCATTAGAAAACAAACAGGATCTAAAAAATAATAATAATAAAAATTAAAATAAATGGAAAACAAATGGGGGGAGGAAGCCAAAGAAAAAGCACAGACAACTCACACAGAGGCTGAAACACACATATCTACCTGTGCAGAAAAGGAATAGAAACAAACTCAGAAGCTGTGATACAGAAGCGTGTAATACATCTGGATGGTAAAAAAAAGAAAAGAATCCCAGACAAAATATATGTTCTGAGACAAAAACAAGCAAACAAACACACAAACAATGCCAAGGATACCGTTGAGTTTGTTTTGTATTGGCCATCTGCTGCTAGACATGGGGCCTGCCGTGCGTATGGTTTGAATATCCAGTGAGAGATTGTTGGAAAAAAAAAACCTAATTTGTGTTTTCGAGCAGTTATGAGTTGGAGATAGCTTCTGGGCTAGGTTCATATGTTCACCAGTTCTGTTGTGTGTAGAAGCCTTGTTTCCTTGGAGTCTTCCATCCCCACAGACTCTAACAGTCTTTCTTCCCTCTTGGACACAGTTCTCTGAGCCCTGAGGTGGGGAGAGATGCTTTGTTTGACCAGTTACCTATTAAAAACACTGGGCTATTTCCAGATATGGGTTATTATATTAAGCTGGTATAAACTTATTTATTTTAGACACAGAGTCTTGCTATGTAGTCTAGAATGGCCTTGAATTCAACAACATTCTTCTTTAGCTGCCTCCAGTGCTGGGATTGCGGGTGTGCTCCAAGATGCCAGGAATACACAGATAGTTCTGTATTAAGATGAGTTTTCACTTCTCTGGGATGTACAGGTTGTTCACATATTTCTTTCTTCCTGTTTGGGATTGGTTTTAATGCTTTGAATTCATCTGGACCCCCAAATCGGGAATCTGTGTGTCTAAACACTGAAGGTCCTTGTCCCCAATTGGTTTTTGACTGATTAATAAAGAGCCAACGGCCAATGGCTGGGCACGTTGACTGAGGCAGAAACTGGGTATTTGACTGGACTAGGAACTGGAAGAGAGGAAAGAGAGATTAATATGTCTCAGAGGAGATAGATCAGATTTAGAGCTGCAGGAGAAAATTCATCCAAAATGAAGGTGGAAAGGGAAAGTGGCCCTATGGGAGGGGCTGCCCAGAGGGTAAGAGGGTAGCAAAGATAAAACATAGATTTAGGAGGTGTTGAGCCAGGAGTACTGAAGGGAAATGTATGCTAGCTGGATGGAGGATTAGAATTGCCCAGCCTTTGAGCTAGTCAAGGCATATTTAAAATTAATGGTGCATGCCTGTATTAGTATTGTGTGTGTGTGTGTGTGTGTGTGTGTGTGTGTGTGTGTGTGTGTGTATGCTTCATTCGAAAATCCAAGCTCCAGGGCATATGCAGCCACCTCTTCCTTTTTCTTTTCTTTTCTTTTCTTTTCTTTTTTTTTTTTTTTTTTTTTTTTTTTGAGACTGTTTCACTATATAGTAGAGGCTGTCCTAGACCTTGATATGTAGACCAGGCTAGCTTTGATCTCACAGACATCCTCTCCTCTCTGCCTCCCAAGTGCTGAGATTAAAAATATGCACCACTATGCCTGCCTATTCATATTTTATTATTTTATTTTGTTTTGTTTTTCAGACAGAGTTCCCCTGCCCCTGCCCCTGCCCCTGCCTCTGCCTCTCCTGGGATTAAAGATGTACCACTGTGCCTGGCTTTTACTTTCATTTTATTTTTTCAGTTTTTAAAGACAGGGCTTCTCTGTGCAGCCCTGGTTGTCCTGGAACTCACTCTGTAGACCAGGCTGGCCTCGAACACAAAGGGACCACCTGCCTCTGCTTCCTGAGAGCTGAGATTAAAGGGATGTGCCACCATACCCAGCTCTATCTTATTTTTTCAATAAATCATGTTATAGACTTCCATTGTGTCCCTCCTCTTAATTTGATATGTCAAAAATGCTAACCACTATTTCCTCAAATATGTATTTGGAAATCAGGAATTAGGAATGAAGACCACAGGAGGGAGACCATTCTCTATCAACCAGAAGGCTATGTCCATACCCGGAACAGAGATTTCTAAGCTCTAGAACTGCAGGTTGTTTCTGTCATGTTCTCTGTGGACCTGGCTGTGGTGGCCCCAGCACATTTCTCCATCATCAGGCTTCTCTGCATCTGAATTTCTCATTGGTTGTTTGTTTGTTTTGTTATTGTGTTATTTGTTTTTTGCTGTTTTTTGTTTGTTTTTTGTTTTTGTTGTTTGTTTTGCCATTTTAATGGGTAGGAGGTATAAAGTCACTGTGGTCTTAATATCCATTTCCTTCAGGAATAAGTGCTGTCATGAGTCTTTTCCTGTGTGTCTCTCTATTCAGACCTCTTTACCACCGTGGTTGTTATTTTATTTTATTTATTTATTTTGGTGAAACAACTCTTTATGTCTTTTGTTCATATTTAAATTAAGTTGCTTTCATTTTTACTCTTGAGGGGCTCTTTTTTGTTTGTTTGTTTGTTTGTTTGTTTGTTTTTATAACAGGTCCTAATGCAACTCAGGCTGACCTCCAACTCACTGTATAGTTGAGACTGGCCTGGAATTCCTGCTTTCCCTGTTCTTACACCCCAAGTTCTGGGATTAGAGGTGTGAATTATCATGCTATTAGGGGTTTGTGTCTTTTTTCTGTTTATTAGTTATGACCTTACTTTCCTTTATATCTTTGGAAATACAGTAGTGACTTTAAGGTTCTTGTCTGCTCATCTAAGATCTGGGTCATTTTAGTGTTGGCTTTTAGTGACTACAATCTATTCATATAAGATAATTATTGGATTATAAAATGGAATCTAAGGATTGTACTCAGCATAACAGCGAAAAGGAGTGAATTGATTAGAGAGATGGTTCATTGAGACAGTTTTCTCTGTGTAAACCTGGCTGTCCTTGAACTCACCACCTAGACTGGGCTGGTCTTAAAACTCCCAGAGATCCACCTACCTTTGCCTCCCAAGTGCTAAGATTAAAGACATGGGCTACCACTGCCCAGCCCAAAATAAGTAAATCTTTTTAAAAAGCAATAATTTTTTTAAAGGGATGAAAATAGCAGTGTGCATAAAGAAGATCTTATTTTATAAATATTGCATTATGTACATACCTGTGTATTTACATGTATACATATGTATTTATGTGTATGTACATACATGCAAAAACACATACTTGTTTTTAGTTGCTAAATAATTTGTGTTTATGTTGTAGTTATCCACAGAGATGTCTGGAGGCCACCAGTGGGATCTGCTTGGGGTGGGGCGGTGAGGGGAGCTCAATTGTTGTTGTTGTTGTTGTTGTTTTTTTTTTTTGAAAGACACAAATGTGCTAACAGGTCTATCAAGCTCTTTAATTGTAAAGGATAAAAGCACTTGCTAGCTCTTTGCCACAGGTTGGCTCTGCATTAGAATCTCTAAGACTGTTATTAAAACATTTACATAGTGGGGGGTAGTGAGATGGCTTGGCGGGTAAAAGGCACTTTGCCTTGCAAGTCTGACGACCTGAGTTTGATCACAGGAACTCCCTTAAAAGTGAAGAGAACTGACTCTAGTCTCCACGTGAACACTATGGCCGGTCCAACTTTCGCCCATACTAATAAAATAAATACATAAACTTAACGTGCTTTCTGTATCACACGCAGAGGTCCTGAACGAGGAGCCGGAGGAATTTGCATGGAATCTGTACCTACCCCAGCTGTACTGACGCAGAGGAAAGAGAAGAAGATGGATCTTGCTTGGGCATGCACACAGGAAGAAATGTTCACAAGGGCAATCATCCAGGGAGCCCAATAAGATAACAAGGCAGGTAAGGTTAAGTGATTCACCTGAGGTCACACGGCCTTAAACTATGGGCCTGAGACCAACAAGGACTGGGACTCAAAAGCCCTAACTCTAAACCATTGAGAGAAGCAGAGGGCAAGACTCCAGGCAGGTCGCAAGTTCTTTGGTTGGATGCTGTCCTCTTAGTGAAATTCTCTCATGCTGGAAGTTAACCCCAGCAAGTGTTCTATGCATATAATTCCATCCCCAAACCCAGTTTGCTCAGGTTTGGGAGGGGTAAAGTGCCTCTGTTTGATTGGGTGCGGGAAGGGGTTACTGCTTCCACATTCTCCCCATCCATAACACTGGACCTCTTTCTGAACTTGCAGCTCGTTACGCCAGAATAGAAGGATGAGTTTATCAAGCATGCTTTAAGGATGAATTTACCGAAGGTGATTGACGAGCACTAAATTTCCAATCATGTAATTTCTTACATGGAAATAAGGGCAGTTCAAAAAAGCCTTGGTTCTGGGCAGAGTTCATTCTGAGGTGGTTCTCTGTTTCCCATTTAGGTGCATTTTTATTACCAGGGCGGGAGTGTGGGGGTTGATGGGACACACACACATACACACACACACACACACACATACACACACACACACACACACACACACACACATACACATACACACACACACATACACACACACACACACACACACACACACACACACACATACACACACACACACACATACACACACACATACACACACACACCCACACATACACACACACGCATACACACACACACACACACTCACACACTTTTTGGCCTAGGCTTGCACAGTGAAAACTCTTAGTCGGGGCCCTGTTTTCTTTCTGGTCTCTCTGTCATGGCCTTCTAGCCATAGAAATGGGTACTGAGAAGTCCCCAGACCCTTTTGAAACCAGGCCTGGAGGAGGACCTGGAGAGGTAGAGAGAGTGGAGGCCTTGTGTGCCTACAGGACAAGAACCTGGCTTGTGGGCAGGAACAGAAGATGGCCAAGGCTCTTTGAGTTCCTGCCAGGGCTTCCATGGATCAGGTCCCAGGGCATCTGGGGGATTTGCCTGGATCTTAATCTTCTGAAGTTTTGTGCTTTCTGTAAAGTACAGCCAAGGGGGACTCCTGCTCCTTATGGGACTTTAGGATTTGTATGTTGAAGCTTCGTGATAGTTTCAAACGAGGGATGTGGGAGAAGGAGGGCACAGGATCAGTTGATTACTTAATTTTCATGTTTACATAGCATTTGTTTGAAAGTCGTAAGAATCTAAATTCCAAATGTGGTTACAAAATCAGCCTCCACTTAAACTGGTAAGTGCATTTTAATGAAGCTTAATTTTAAAGCATAAAATTTGCATATTGAAATTTGCTTTAAGGAACTTTTAGAATAGGGGCTCAGAGCCCGGGCTCACTTGTATTCTGAGGTTGTAGCCATCCCTTCAAATGACTTTTCGTGAACTGGAAATATTAGCTTAATTGGAAGAAGGCTTAGCAAAATGAAGGAGAATGAAATTGGTGGAACTTACAGGGCCGTTCCCTGAGTTCTGAGCATGTCTATGGGACCCTTTGGAGTTCAAAAGTCAGTGTTTTCGGAACACAGTGTTAAACAATTACTCAAAGGAAGTGCAGAGTTAGTAAGCCCAGCGTTCGTTCAGTAAATAGAGGCAGGAGGATCAGGAACTCAAGGTCATCTTAGGCTACCTAGGGGGAGTTAAAGGCCAGTCTGAGATGCAGGGGACTCCATGTGAAACATAGTCAAAGGATGGAAGTCTTAAATTAACATGAAGATTTGTCATGTGGGGACCAGCTTCCATGATCTGCCAATGGCTTTTACACCAAAGTCAAACTGATTGAACATACAGAGCCTGAGACACAGACAAGACTTAATAAGCATATCTTTAATGAAATGAATGGGTATTGAACACAGTTATGTAGCACATATTTATATAATGTGTTTGTTTGTTTGTTTGTTTGGTGTTTCAAGGCAGGGTTTCTCTGTGTAGCCCTGGCTGACCTGGGACTCACTCTCTGTAAACCAAGCTGGCCTCGAACTCACAGAGATCTGCCTGTCTCAGCCTGAGTGTTGGGATTAAAGGCTTGCCTGGGCTGGTGGTTCTGTGTTCTATAAGAAAGCAGGCTGAGCTGGCCATGGGGAGTAAGCCAGTAAGCAGCGCTCTTCCATGGCCTCTGCACCAGCTCCTGCCTCCAGGTTCCTGCCCTGTTTTGAGTTCCTGTCCTGACTTCCTCTGATGTTGATTGCGCCTGGAAATGTAAGTGAAATAAACCCCTTTCTCCTCAAATTACTTTCGGCGATGGTGTTTTCATCACAACAGTAGAGACCCTAAGAAAGACACAGGTCACAGACGGTGAGTAAGGAGGGTTCCCTCCATTTCCTTTGACCCAAGTCTCCCGGTCACCACACCTGCATCTAGTCCCACACATCTCTTACTGACTGGTCCGTTCACCAGCTGTTCGCCTTTCAAATGAACACCTGGCACTCTATAAGTTCTCTTTCCAGTAATCAAAAATAAAAAAAAAAAATCCTTTTTCTCTTCATTTCCGTTTTTCGTGTGATCCCTAGAGCCTAGTCACATGGCTTCTTTCCCTTTGGGGCCTCTTCAATCCTCTGACATCTTTTACATACAAGTTCAAACCTCATCTTCCAGTGATGCTCATCCTGCCTTTCATTCCCTCCCTGGCCCGGGACTAGTCCATCTGTTCATTCTCACTATCTCTGCCCCTTTGATCTGTTGCGGAAGGCTCTGATCTGAGTTTGTTAGACCTGCAAGCCCCGCCCATGTAATGGTCTCTTCCTTCCTAACTTTTAGAAATGCCACCTCCCCTTCTACCCCTCCTTCTCCCGGAGTGAGTCCATCCAGTCTTCGCGGCAGTTTCCTAGGCTGCTGGAGTCTTGCAGCCTGAGTGTTTATTCTTCCTGTGCTTTCTCTTACAGCTCTTCTGGATGACTCGGTTTGGCTCAACTAGGATGCGACGGGATCCCACTTAGTTGTCCCTGACTTTTGAAAGGGTCAACCTTGCGGCCCGGGTGGGCGCGCAGGAAGTGAGAGCATTGCCTGGTGAGGTGCCAAGCCTGGCGCTGCTGCTTGCTCTTCTAGCTTCCCTTGGAAGCTGGTAGAGAGAACGTTTTCGGAGTGGAAAGACAGTATGGCTTGAGCAAATACTGATGAATCATAGACAACGTTTGTTCCTACCGAGACTTTTTGACTTTTAATGTTTTTAGTTTATTTTTTACCATTCCAGGTAGTATTTGGACAATAACTATAGGATCTTCTTTCTTTAAAAAAAAATGTACATTCACACACAATTTTAATGAACCAGTGCACGGACGCTCTGAAGCCCACTAGGAACACCATGACCTCAACCTAGTCTCTTCTTCTCTAGAAGAAGCTTCATAGGTATTTCCTTTTCCCACCATCTCTGCACTCTGGCTGCCGACAAGCACCATCTTTTTTTTTTTTTTTTTTTTTTGAGACAGGGTTTCTCTTGAGTAGCTGTGGCTGTTCTGGAACTCACTCAGATCTGCCCGCCTCTGCCTCCTGAGCGCTGGAATCAGAGTGTGCCACTACTGCCCGGTGGAAAGCAACATCATAAGGACGCAGAGGTGAAGTGATTCTTATGGCATCTTTTCTTTGTTTAAAAAAAAAAAGTATGTGTGCACGTGTTTGTGGTGTATGTGTATGTATGTGTACATGCCATAAGAAGATGTAGGGTAGCCTGTCTTGTTCTATCATCCTCTGTTTTGTTCCCTTGAAGAAGAGTCCCTCATTGAACTTAGAGCTAGGATGGCTGTCAGCAAGTTCCCTCATCCCTCCTGTTTCTGCTTCCTCTGACCCCAATGCTGGGGTTCTAGGCAAGTTCGACCATGCCTGGCTTCTTACATGGGTGCTGGGATTTGAACCCAGGTCTTTGTGTTGGTACAACAAACACCCTTACCAGCTAAGTCCTCTCCCAGCCTCTTTGCTCATTCATAGGTGAGTTTTGCTTCTCTTTGAAAATATTTGTGGCAAAGAATTCAGGAAGGTTCTCCCTCCCCCACTACAGACTACATATAAATTTGAGACCCTGAAGTTCTATTCTTTTGTAAAAAAAAATATTTATTTTATGCATGTGAGTACACTGTGACTGTCTTCAGACAGACCAGAGGAAGATATTGGGTCCCACTAGAGATGGTTGTGAGCAGCCATGTGGTTGCTGGGACTTGAACTCAGGACCTCAGGAAGAGCAGTCAGTGTTCTTAACTGCTGAGCCATCTCTCCAGCCCCTGAAGTTCTATTCTTGAATCTGAGTTATTTGCTGTGGTGGAGATGGTGTGTATTTTTGGTTGTGTCCTACTGGAGACTCTTTAGTAGTAATCTTTTGTTTTCTTCAATGGATGTGTGTGTTGGGTCTGGTGGTCTGACTAGGAACGAAGAGAAGGGTAGAGAGGCACAACAGCCTGGTTGTGGTGGTTTGAATGAGAAGGGCTCTCATAGACTCATATGTTTGAATGCTTGGTCCTTGGTTGGTGGAACTGTTTAGGGAGGACTAGGAGACAAGCTTTGTTGGAGGAGGTAGGGGTGGGCTTTGAGGTCTCAAAAACCTATACCAGACCCAGTTAGCTTCCTCTTTTTCTCTTTCTCATGCTTGTGGGTCAGGATGTAAGCTCTTAGCTACTACTACAGTGTCATGCCCGCTTAATGTGGCATTCCCTGTCTCAATGGTCATAGACTCTAACCCTCTGGGGCTGTGAACCCTGATAAACGAATTCTTTTATATGTTGCCTTGGTCACAGTGTCTCTTCACAGCAATAGGAAAATAACCAAGACATTATGTGTTCCAAGCAAGAGTCCCATAGCCAGTGGGAGATGAGTCACATGTCAGAAATCTTGACCTAGTGGCTCAAAGGCCAGAGAGGCCAGGGGAAGTTCTTTGTCTCTGTCTGTCTCTGTCTCTGTCTCTCAATAGAGTTTCTCTGTGTAGCAATGGCCATTCTTGAAACTTGATCTGTAGACCAGGTTGGCCTCAAACTCAGAGATTTGCCTGTCTCTGCCTCCTGAGTGCTGAGATTAAAGGTAAGCACCACCACAGCCCTGCCTAGCATTTAAAATAACAATTCTGACAAAATGTAGTTCCATCCGAGTAAGTGCAATGCACAACTACTTGTAGGGTTAATGGTGTCCTGTGTCTGCTCTGCCACACGGCTCAGCCACTTGGGGAGGCAGGATGCAGGTGTGTGTTTGTGTGTGTGTGTGTGTGTGTGTGAGTGAGGGGGGATGCCACTCCAGGGGTGGGAAAGCAGTCTGGGGTCCCCAGGACAGCTGGAGATGGCTCAGGGGTCCCTGGGCCTGCAAGGAGGCTGGTGTCCTCTGATTCTCAGGCTCTTGGACACCCAGGCACCACTGGGAGCCTTAGAAGAGCTGAGAATGGAGTGGGGGCCCGAGGGCTGGATCTAGCCCTGGGCAGAGGTGGAAAAAGGGGAAGTGCTCCTGCTGGATCCTGCGGGATAGAGTTTTTGGCTTGTCAGCCGCAGCAGGTTTGGGCTTGGCTTGGTGGTGGCTGTGGCTGGGAGGGCAGAGACCTTCTATGGGAGATTAGACAGTTGCTTTATAGGTGAAGGCCTTCTCCATTGCTCCCCACAGCAGATCCCAGTGGAAAGAGCAGTCCATGGCTTTAAGACATTTATTGTCATGGCAGAAAGTGGATGAGTAAAGCCGTACCCCCCTTCTCAGGGCGGGCCTGAGGTTAAATACCTTTTGCAGGGAGGAGTGTCTGGGAAGGAGAGTTTATTGGCTAAGTCCTCCAGTCCTTTAGGTACCTCATTAAAGTGGAGATCGGTCTTGAGGCTACATGACCATAGGTCACAAATCTATGGAGGGCTGCAGTCTCGTGCCAGGAGCCTGGTGTCCAGGAGTGTGGCGAAACGCCTTCTGTCCCTGTCCCTTTAGTGTCACCAGGGTTTCTAGCCTTAGCTCAACCAGGAACCAGGCTGCCTTTCACGGTCCTACAACTGCTGTCTTTTTTATTCATTTCTTGAGATAATGTCTTACCAGGTAGCTCTGCCTGTCCTGGAACTCACTATGTATGTGCAGACCAGGCAGGTCTCTAATCCACAAAAGATCTGCCTGTCTCTGCCTCTAGAGTGCTGGGATTAAAAAAAAAAAAAAAAAGCATGTGCCACCATACCTGGCTGCAACTATTCTGCTAATTAATTCGTGCTAATTTCTAGTTCTTCTCCCTCTGTAAAGTGGAGAACATGACAAGGCCAGGAGCAGTTCCATATGCCTTTAACTACTGAACTTGTGAGGCTGAGGTAGGCAGCTCTTTATGAGTTCTAGACCAGCAAGGTCTACATAATGAGACCCTGTCTAAAGAATAAAACAAGTGGCTGGAGAGATGGCTTAGCAGTTAAAAACACAAACTGCTTTTGCAGAGAACCCAAGTTTGGTTTTCAGCACTCATGTTCTGATTCTCTCTTCTCACCTCTTTGGGAGTCTGTACACATACATGAAACACATACATATACCCAACTAAAAGAAGTGAGAAAGAGAAATCTTTTTAAAAAGGGAAGGAGGGAGGGAGAAGTTTGGATCTCAGCTCTTTTTTTGACAAACAGAAGGACCTTGGGTAAGACATCTAACCACATGGAGTTTCCCCATTCTCATTTGTGAAATGGAAATGATATCTCGTAAGGTTGCAGTAAAGATTAAATCAATCACCATGAGGTATTGGCTTTAATCCCAGCACCTGGGAGGCAGAGGCAGGCAAATCTCTGAGTGTGAGGCCAGCGTGGTCTACAGAGTGATTTTCTAGGACAGCCAGAGCTACACAGAGAAGCCCTGTCTTGGAAAAAGAAATGATTAAATCAATCAATATAAATACTTGGAGATATTTCTAATCATTAATCTATGGTCAAGGTTTAGATTACGAAGTTGGGCATTAAGGTTGGGTACTAGGTAGGCAGGGCTTGGCCCTTCAGTAAGCAAACCAGGAGATTAATCAAGTCTGGGGCAGGGCAGGCATAGCTCGGTGGATTGGTGTTGGCTTGTGATTTAGTAGACTTTTGTTGAGAGTAAGAGGAACAGAGAGGAAATGGGGTGAGCAAAGGCAGCTCCTGTCCTACCTTGTTCCTTGAGATCTGTTAAAGGAAGGCACTTGTGCACACGCTTCAGGGTGCCTGACACCACAGGGGGCTAAGGAGGGTGGGACTTCTGAGCTGTCTGAGCCTGTGCTGTGGTGGCAGCCATAGCCAAAGGCCAAAGTCTGGTGAGCAGGGAAATTTTACTGCTGTTGCTCTCTCTGCCTCCATGGCCACCTTCCCTTCATGTCTGTCTTGATGGGAGAACCCAACAGAAGCTTTGAGAATGGCCTTGAGTCTCCAGGACACTGGAATTGATAACTGTCTTTTCCTCTTTGGCTGCTCTCAAAGCATCCAAGCTTAGACAGGGGTGGGGTGGTGGGAGAGTGGGTGAGGTGGTGGTAGGGCTTAGGGAAAATGTGGCTGTCTAAAGAAGACTTTGGTTGCCTAGTGACAGTCAGGCCCTGGTGTCACTGTGCCGGGTGGCATCCTCTGTGTTGGTGACAGTGGTCTTTAATGTGGAGGCAGCTAGTGGAAGTGCTTGGTTCTGGAAAGTATGAAATGCTTGCGGAAGATGATGGAGAAGATCAGGCTTAAGCTGCACCAATGCCTGCTTTGGATGAAGTGGAGATGGGTGAGCAGGCTAAGGAGGAGGATCAGAACTGCCCAGACCCAGGGCAGGAGGAGCAGCCATCTCTCATTCATTTCTATCCTTTTCAACCCCTGTCCATTTCCTTTGCAGGTTACGGCAAACAGCTATTCAGCATTTATCCATGTGTCACTGATAAGACTTGTCTGTGAGAATGTGCACTTCAGATCCAGGGTGCTTTTGCTTTCAAGGCTGAAGGCACTGTCCGTGTGTGTGTGTGTGTGTGTGTGTGTGTGTGTGTGTGTGTGTGTGTGTGTTTCAACAGAGGCAAAGGCATGCTCCCACATTGTGGTTTAGGGGCAGAAAGGAAACTCCTTTGAGAGCTAACCACCCCGCTGCTATTAAGACTCTCATTATTATATTAAGATTATTTTAAGTGGTCTGTAATAAGAGTAAAGTGAAGGGAAATGAGCGCAGGAGAGCCTGCTGGGCTCTGGTTTAGAGAATCAGGATGAGGAAGCACCAGAGGCCATCTTCTAAGGATTGTGAAGTGGTGGGACACCCACCATATCATTACCATTTGATGTTAGGGACGAGAAGAATGTGACTTGGATCACTGGAAATGGGCGGACACAATTTTGTTATTTTGATGACATTATTTTAGATCTAGCTTACTAAGAAAATCAAGTAAATAGACCCCCAGATTGGATGTAATGAGAAGGTAGTGTGTTTCCTGCAAGCAAAATAGATATATTCAAATCAAGAGCTTTTCCAGAAAAAGCCTGGGGGACTTCATATGTGTGTGTGTGTGTGTGGTGTCTATTAAATGTATATAAATGTGTATGTATACACATACACTCATATTTCTCATATTTATAAGATATCCAAGATACCACAGAGCTGAGCATGGAAATGTATTTCTGTAATCCCAGCAGCTAGGAGGCTGAGGCAGGAGGATTGCCATGAGTTTGAGGTCAGCCTGGGCTAGGAATCAGAACCAGACCAACCAGAGCTACATACCAAGACCTACCATATCTTCTGAGAATTATAAGGGAAGATGTGAGTGAATAAATAACTGGTCATGCTGTGTTCTTTACGAATCATACTACAAATGCATAGCAATTGTGGTCTTCTTTTAGTAAATATTTATTACATGTGTACTAAAAGCTTATGTAACAGGGATCCAGACTTTAGTCAGGTCCAAGACCTTAGTACAACTGCCTCCACGATGGAAGTACCATTTGGGCTGCAAAACTCAGCATATAGTCAACACCGCCTGCCAAAGCTAAAACAGAGGCCTCGTCTGTCAAGGTCCATAGTTCTGGGAAAGTCCCTAAATGTACTAACTAACCTTGTCTTTTGGCTTTTGTAGTTCTGCTTCTGGATAACTGAAGTATGCCAACACAGAACGAGTGTGTATGTGTGTGTGTGTGTGTGTGTGTGTGTGTGTGTGTGTGTGTATGTGTGTGTGTGCGTGTGTGTGTGTGTGTGTGTGTTTAAAAGCTCACCCTGAGAAAGGCTCAGTGCTACACTGAGATCCCAAGCACCCAGTGTAGTTGCTGGTTTCCTAATACTTTCTATTGGTTTGAACCCATGTCTGAACAGTTTTCTCTGGTGAATATTCTATAACACTAAGAAGGGGGGAGGCACTGCTTAAAAATACAGATGTGGAATGCACAAGAAAGAAATAAACAAAATCAGTTAGGTAAACACAGCTCCCAGTGAGCATCTGGAGGAGCAGGCTTTCTTTTCACTTCTCCTGTGACATGTCTTCCTCACTCACCCCGATTTTAAAGTAAAACGTCCTCCCGTTTCTACTAATATACTGGCAATAAATTTGTGGAATAAGCCTGAGTACCAATCTGACTTATTTCTAAATGTGCAAACAGGGCTCTTAGGACTTTAGGTCTTTACAATGAAGGTTGGAATTGTCTATGCGTCTGGTTCTTATCTTGAAACAGGCATTTTGTACTTTCCCCTTTCTCTAGGGTAGATGTGTGCTTGCACAGGTCCCGAAAAGGCAGGTGGACTTGCTTTGCTTTGCTGGCTAACCAGGAAAGGATGTAACTTAAATACCTTTGTACTGTTGAGTATTATAAAAGTAAGAAGGATGGAGGATGCCTGTTGCTAAGGGCATCTGCCTCGAGTGTGCTATTTTCTAGGCACACTCAGGAATCTGCAGCCCAGCCCTGGGACCGTTATCCCAGCGTGGTCTTTCTTCTCTACTTGCTATGGACCACTAACACTTTTAATCTTCTTTTCCATCCTGGCCACACCCTGATAGATTTGCCGGTTTCCTCTACGATGTCTGCCCCTTTCCTTTTGCCCTGGCAGAATCTCCTGAGGGGTCCTGCGGCCAGCACAGCTGCTACAGAGGGTGCAGGAAGTGGGTAAGCAAATTCCACTCAGTGTCCTTCTTTGATGCTGTCTTCCCACAGCCTGCCAAAGACATATGGAATTAATTTTGCTTCCAAGTTACCAACGAACACATTTTTTTTTCCTCCCAGAAGGAAGGTGAGCCTGGGCCAGATGTGATGGTGGGCTAAGTCCTTTTTGTGGCAGGGAGTAGAGCTTAGGGGGTCTACCTCATTTCAACCATCCAAGAATTGGGAGACTGGTTGTGGGAAGAGCTTACCCCTACTATGATATGTCTAGGGAAACAGGGACTCAAATGATAACAATTAGAGCTTACCTCGAACAAGCACCTCCAATCACTTCCTTTAACAAACAAGGAAAACCACAAGGTGGACTGATTCTCTAAGAGGAACCCCAATTTCCAAGTTTTAGTCTTTTCCAAAAATGGGCTTACTAGTTCCTCTCTGTGCAGGGATCACAGGCGTGCACAACTATGCTTCACTTGAGGCTGTCAGGGTTTGGTCCAGCAATATTCCTAGCATGCCTTGCCATTGCCATTGTCCAAAGACATTGCCTGAATCCACCGAGGGTGCTAGCACAGGATGCTGGGCTCCATCATCTTTCCATACATCAAACAGCCAGGCACTGTGTGTTACCTTTTTCTCTGGAGAGTAAAAGGATGATTTATCTTTAAGTTACAAAGAAACATTGTCAGACACGATGACAACTATGTGAGGTGTCACAGTGAATGATGCCCCCCGCGATGGTCACAGAGGGTGATGCTCCCTGCAATGGACTCTGGGAAGAGGGCAGTCCTGTCCACCCTGGGTAGTGGAGATGAAGACAGTTGTAGGATCCACTTCAAGGGTTTCAAATGAGCCATGTAGAAGACATGTGGAAGAAAGGCTGATCTAAAAAGAAGGATGGATACTCTGCCATCCAGGAGCTTTCATGAAGAAGTGTGGAGGCCAGGTTCATGTTAATGTTAATGTTGTAACTGGAGAGTCTCAAGCCTGCCAGAAGCTGAAAGGATGGCATGATTAACACTGTGTTGGGGAGTGGTCAAGAACTGCCACAAACCACCTAGATGGCAGCCTAGAAAGAGCAAAGTTCTCCCTGGGCTCACAGTTTGGGGGAGTTTCAGCCATGGTTGATTAGTTCTGTTGCTTCTGGGCCTGTGGTGTGGGCAGTATGTTATAGTGGGAGCCCGTGGTGGAGCCAAAGCATGTGCTATGTGTTTGGGACACAGAAAGCAAAGGAAGGAAGAGGAAGGGCTGGGATCTCACTCTCCCCCAGAAGGCACACCAACAATATCCTAATGACCATCTCCTAAAGGCTCTCCCATTCTCCAATAGTGCTTAGTCTTCGGGAACACTTACTAATTGAAAACTGCAGCTGTTGTAGCATTTGGCTGCCCCTCTCTCTTTGTGTTTTGAGGTTTCTCTTTGTACCCCTGGCCATCCCTCTGGAGACCAGGCTGGCCTTGAATTTAGATGTCCACCTGCCTCTGCTTCCTGAGTGCTGGGATTAAAGATGTGTACCACCACCACCACCAGGTTGCTAGCATCTCTTAAGAATATTGAATGAGCTCATCCTTAATCGTCACAGGAGCACAGTCACACCCAACAAAGTTAGCAATAATTCTGGTATATGAGCTATGTTGGTTTGAATAGGTTTGGCTCCCATAGATTCATGTGTTTGAATGCTAGGCAATAGGGAGTGACACTGCTAGGAGGTGTGGCCTTATTAGAGTGTGGCCTTGTTGGAGGACGTGTGATACTGTGTAGGCAAGCTTTGAGGTTTCCTATACTCAAGCTCTGTCCAGTATGGAACACAGTGTCCTGGCTGCCTGCGGATCAAGATGTAAAACTCTTGGCTCCTCCAGCACCACGTCTGCCTGTGTTTGGCTATGATTTAAGCCATGATGATAATGGACTAAACCTCTGAAACTGTAAGCCAGCCCTAATTAAATGTTTTCCTTAATACGAGCTGCTGTGGTCATGGTGTCTCTTTGTAGCAATAAAACCATCACTAAGACATAAGCTTTTCTGAGTTTTCTCATAAATTTTTTAAAATTTTGAAAAAGTTACATTCAATTAAGTGTGTGTGTGTGTGTGTGTGTGTGTGTGTGTGTGCAGTTGTGCAGTCATGTGCAGACCAGAGGAAGCCAGAAGAGGGAGTCAGATCCTCTGGAGCTGGAGCTGGAGCTGGAGCTGGAGCTGGAGCTGGAGCTGGAGCTGGAGCTGGAGCTGGAGCTGGAGATGGAGATGGAGATGGAGATGGAGATGGAGATGGAGATGGAGATGGAGATGGAGATGGAGATGGAGATGGAGATGGAGATGGAGATGGAGATAGAGTGGAGCTGGAGCTGGAGTGGAGCTGGAATGGAGCTGAAGCTGGAGCTGGAGCTGGAGCTGGAGCTGGAGCTGGAGCTGGAGCTGGAGCTGGAGCTGGAGCTGGAGTGGAGCTGCTTGATCAGTTTGTGCTGTGATCTAAACGTGGGTACTCTGGAAGAACAGCAAATGCTCTTAGCTACTGAGCTAGGTCTCTAGCTCATCATTCTGCATTCATTAGTTGATATCTAAGACTGTCTTTTTGCTGGTTATGATGGCACATGCCTGTAATCTCATCACTTGGAAGGCTGAGGAAGGAGGATTACGAGTTAGAGGCTAGCCTGGGTTACATGGTTAGGCTTTGTAATAAATAAATAAATAAATAAATAAATAAATGTTGATTTACTTCTCTTTGAATGTCACCATGGAGTAGTTTTTTTCTTTTCTTTTTTTTCTTTTCTTTTCTTTTCTTTTCTTTTCTTTTCTTTCTTTTCTTCCCTTCTCTTCTCTTTTCTTTTTTTTTTAATAAAAACAATCATAGTGTTGTAATCCATTGCTATCATTATTTTATTAAAACTAACATACGTCTCTCCCATTAATCCAGGATTGGATAGCTAGAACCTACAACTTTTTGACTTTTTCTGATTGTCTGTAAACAATTCTTTGCTTTCAGGTCCAACAAGATATCTCAGGCTTCTCTCTCCTAAACCTGTAGTCATCAAAGGATGGTTAGGGTAATGATATCTGTAAGTCATGCCTCAGGTACTCTGGGACACATAAAAAAGGTCAGTGAATAACAAATTGTAGCTATCGTTTTCTGTGATATATAGTCTACTTCATGTTTTCAACATTAGCTCAATCAGTAGTGAATAACCAGGGAGTGATAAGAATAATTGAAGGAGCAACAAACACTTATTTAAAAATATCCCTACTCGGGGCTGTAGAGATGGCTCAGTGGTTAAGAGCACTGTCTGCTCTTCTAGAGGTCTTGAGTTCAATTCCCAGCACCCACATGATGGCTCATAGCCATTTATAAAGGGATCTGGTGCCCTCTTCTGGCATGTAAGTGTACATGCAGCAGAGCACTCATACATAAAATTAAAAGTATTCTTACTTTTTGACAACTTCATACATACATATCGTATATTTTTTTACATGTTCTCTCAGAATAGTCCTCCTCCTTGACCCACTGAATTTATTATTTTTTTATTTTTATGACATTTATTTATTGTGTATGTGAGAGGGATTGGTGGGGTGTGGATCAGTGTGTGTGTGTGTGTGTGTGTGTGTGTGTGTGTACATGAATCACATGTAGATGCCAGAGGCAACATTTTGGATTCAGTTCTCTCCATCCATCACATGAGACTCACTGAGTTCAATTGGGGTTACTGAAGCATTTAAAATATTTATTTTTAAATCGTTTGAATATGTGTTGATGGGAGGTATACATGAGTGTAGGCCAAAAGAAGGAGTCAGACTCCTTAGATTCAGAGTTACAGGTGAGCCTTCTACAAGACACAACCTCCAAACAGGTTCTAAAATGAGTGTCTTTGAGGGACATTATATTAGTTACCTATGGCTGCTATAACAAAAGATCACAAGGACCTGGTTTAAAGTGGTAGAAACGGATGGCTTCAGAATTCTGGAGGCTGGAGTCTAAAATCAAGACATGGACAAGACTACGCCAGAAAATGTTTTGTTGTTTTGCAGAACATCACTCCTGTAAGGGGAAATCTGTAGCTGGGTGGATTTGGGGATTTTCAGCACAGCATAGCTGGTGCTTAGATATCCATAAGACTATTAGGTCAGAGGTCTCAAAAATCCGTGCAGCAAAGAAATCAGTTTACTTTGTGTGGCCTGGCATTTCCTTCGCTTGCTGCGGCGTGTTGAACAGTGGGCTCTAGAAGGAACTCTTCATACAGCAATCTCTGGGACCTTATTTGGAAACGGACACTGCAAATGGAAATAGGGATTTGAGATGTGATCGCCTTGGATTATCCAAGTGGGAGGGAGGGAGGTACAGCTCATGACAAGTGTCAAGGCTGAGGGAGAAGAGCTGTAGGGCCGACAGACTCAGAAGACAGACGGATAACAGAAGGGTGAGGTGGAGGTTACAGTGATTGGCTCCAGGCCAAGGAAGCCAAGGAATATCTGGGCTTCCGGGAGGGCTCTCTCCAGAGCATCCTCCTGGCTGCCGCAGAGGTGGTCCCTGTTTTACATGGGCACATGTGGTGGAAACAGATTTGGCTTGGAGCCTCTTGTTCTCGAGCCAGTCTTCTGCTCGGGCCTTGGGAATTCTCCCTGAAAGCTAAGCCTAGAGTATCTCAACAATCACTGCCCAGGTCAGAGACTTGGAAGTTCTAGAAGCATCCGTCATAAGTTTCTCACTGAAGCTAGTCAGAGGCTAGACAGGTGCCCTCAGCAGCCAGGTCTTTACTGGTTGAAGCAGGATGTGGCTTTCCATAGCAGGAAATGTAGGTTGCTGTAAATTAATTTAGTAATTGATCAACACAGCTGTAACTGATCAATATAGCTAGTGACTATGTCAGAGGTCAAGATCTGAACTATGGGACAATTAAACAATTAAATTCTTTAAACTTTAAATTTATGTAATTATGGTTAGGATTAAATTACAGCCTTATACACAAATTAGAAAAAACTATGTAAATAAAACTGGTAAACCTTAGGAAATACTTCTTAGGGGGCAAGAGAGCTGGTTCAGCGGTTCAGAGCATGTAATCAGATGCCTTTAGGCCTCCAAGGGTACCTACACTCATACACCCCCCCACACACACACATAGTTAAAAAAATAATAAGGGGATGGAGAGATGACTCAGTGGTTAAGAGCACTGGCTGCTCTTCCAGAAGCCCTGAGTTCAATTCCCAGCACAGGAAGCTCACTATCTGTAACTCCAGTTTCAGGGTATCCAATAACCTCTCATAGACATATACTGGGTCAAATCACCAATGTACATAAAGTAAAAAATGAATAAATTATTTTTAAAAGATCAAATAATGAGAGACCAGCGAGATTGCTCAGTGGTTAGAACACTTACTGCTCTTGCAGAACCTGGTTCAGTTCCCCCCCCCCCCACACACACACATGGGCTTACAACTAACTGTTTATAACCTCAGTTCCACAGGATCCAATGCTTTCTTCTGAACTCTGCAGGCTCCCGGATGCATATAGTACACACCAATTCACAAAGGATCATTCACATTAAACCAACCAACCAACCAACCAACCAAACAGGTGTCACACATCTGTAATTCTAGCACTCAGGAGGTGTGAGGCAGGAGGATTGCCTGGAGTTCCAGGCCAGCCTGGGTTATACAGTGAGTTCAAGGCCAACAACATGTGCTTAAACAAAAGGGAGGGAAAGAAAGCAGTATTTCAAATTGTTACCTTACTTCATGTTTCAAGTTTCCCTGTGACAAAATGCATCTGTCTGTATGCACAGGTATTTCCCCCTACTCATTTTGTTTAATTTCACACACACACACACACACACACACACACACACACACACACACACTTTTATTAGAGATTTTCTAGATATTTTCTTTATTTACATTTCAAATTTTATCCCCTTTCCTCATTTCCCCTCCACCCCCCCCATCCCATCCCCGTTCCCCCTCCCTCACTAACCCACCCACTCCTGCTTCCCTGTCCTGACATTCCCCTACACTGAGGCATCAAGCCTTCACAAGACCAAGGACCTCTCCTCTCATTGATGTCCCACAAGGCCATCCTCTGCTACATATGCAGCTGGAGCCATGGGTCCTTCCATGTGTTTTCTTTGGTTGCTGGTTTAGTCCCAGGGAGCCCTGGAGTTTCTGGTTAGTTCATATTGTTGTTCCTTCTATGGGGCTGCAAACCCCTTCAGCTCCTTGGGTCCTTTCTCTAGCTCCTCCATTAGGGACCCTGTGGTCAGTCCAATGGATGGCTGTGAGCCTCCACTTCTGTATTTGCCAGGTACTGGCAGAGCCTCTCAGGAGACAGCTATATCAGGCTCCTGTCAGCAAGCACTTGTTGGCATCCACAGTAATGTCTGGGTGTGTTGACTGTATATGGGATGAATCCCCATGTGGGACATTCTCTGGATGGCGTTTCTTTCAGTTTCTGCTCCACACTTTGTCTCTGTATCTCCTCCAATGGGTATTTTGAGTCCCACTTCTAAGAAGGAAGCTACTTATATTTTTAAGTTGGCCACCAACACCTCAAACTGAATCTTACATTCTGAGGGTATTTTCCCTTGTAAAATATGTTTTTACTCTATTATCTATTATATATATTTATCTAATATATTATAATATTACATCTATATTATATAAATATTTATATAATTACAGATATTATATGATGCATATTATACATTATATATAACATATCATTATATATAATAGGGACTGAACTAACCAATGGTGGGGCATCCATTGCGCATCACTGGTACGTTGGACAAGGGCGCAGCATTATATACACAGTATTAGCCATTTAATGTTCAATCAACAATAAATGTAAAATCTGAGTGTGAGTGCTGCGGTTGACCCATTACTTCTGTTTTCTGTTTCCTCAACTCAGGGTCGCTTCTGTCTGTACAAGAGGCTAAATGCAGAAGCAGGCAGCTTTAGGTTGAGTCGGCTTGCGCGATTATAAATAGATTTTGCATGATTGTCAGAATCACCCTTGAGAGGAAAGCCAGGGTTCCTTCTTTGGGCTCCCAAACTATCAAAAGTGTGAAAACTGTAAACCAGAACCTCCACCCCACCCCCCTCCCCAAGTCACCAGAACGTCCCAGAACTTTCGTTTTCAGCCACATCATCAGATGTGAGAAAGCAAGAAAGATAATCAGATCTGGCAACGTTGATTTGGCAAATACTCTCCGCCGGCGGCTCCCGGTGTCCCCGGCGGCGGGCGCAGTTTCCCCGCGGCCCGCTGGGTCGCACTGTGGCCTCGGGAAAGAGCCTGACCCGGGCCGGATGGGGAGGGCGGGGCAGCCACCGCAAAGCCTGCGGATGGGACCGCGGGTCCCAGCGGCTGCACCGCTCCAGCCCGCGGGACCCACTCGCGTCACCGTTAGGGACACCGTGGGGTCTCTCATGGATCGGAAGGAGAAATGGCTCCGAGGATCCTGCGTGCGCCCTGAAAGCGCGTGGTCTTGGGCGCGCTCCTTTCCAGAGTGGGCACAGGGCGGCTCTGCGCCATTGCTCTGTCTGCGGTTTATCATATGCTGACACTTGTATTTTGTTAGATACATTTCCCTAGCTTCGTTCCTCCATGGTGAGCCCCCATCATTTAATTTTCCATGCGTTGTCATTGCTTGAATGGGGCATAGAGTCTAAAATACCACAGACCTCTACAATCTTAACGTAATGTTTATTAAATATTTTTAATTAGCTATTTTTTCTTTTAGATTAATTTCTTTCAACTTATGTGTATGCATGTTTTGCCTGCATGCATGCCTGTGCACCATGTACACGCCTGGTGCTAGAAGAGGTGTTGGATCGCCTAGAACAGAACTTGAAGTTGGTTGTGAGCCACCATTTAGGTGCTGGGCTCTGAACCCAGGCCCTCTGCAAAAACAGCAAGTGCTCTTAATCACTGAGCCATCTCTCCAGTCCAATTAGCTTGTTATTAAAATGGGGATTCGAAGGCTGGAGGCTGGCTCTGTGGGTAAAGACACAGTGTAGTCAACCCTGACAACCTTAGCTAATTCCCCAAACCCACACAGTGGAAGTGCAGAACCATTCCAGGAAAGTTATCCTTTGACCTCTCTGTGGGAACACACACAAACACACACACACAGACACACACATACACACACAGAAACACACACACAGACAGACAGACACACACAGAGACACACGACACACAGACACACACACAGACACATACACACACACAGACACACATACACACACACACACACACACACACACACACACACACACACTGATGTTAAAATGGAAAATAGAATGCACGAGGCAGAGAAGTGAATAGCTTTCCTCTTTAGCCAGACCTCCACTGTGTCTGCACACTTCCTCTGGTTTTCTCCCAGATCAAGTTTGTAGCCTTAAAAACAAAACAAAAACAAAAAACAAAAAAACCCTCCTCACCATCAAATCTCGTCGTCATCCTTGACACGCTCCTACCCCATCAAGGATCTTGGAGATGGCTTCACAGGCACGTGTGTAGACACTGCATCCTTTAGGAGTGGCTGCCTGGTGTTCTTTTATACCAGGAACCTATAATTATTCAATCAATCCCTGATTGAAGGATATTGAGTTTGCCCCCAGCCTTTTGCTATTACGAACAATTCTGCTGTGAACATCTGTGCCTGTGACTTGAGTGTGCATCTGCCTCTATAGGAAACGTTTCTAAAAGTTTAATTGTCGCCTTAAAGAATACATGCATTTAAGCCTTTACAGGTCTTTACCAGTTACCCTCCAGACTACTTCCCACCCCCATCCTATAATACTAACTCTAGCTTTACCAAGCTTTAAAAAATTTTCCGAGATATAAAACTAAAATTAGGGCTCTCATGTTTTCATTTGCATCTTTAAAAACATCTTATTGAGGCTTTTCGAACTCGATGGTTAATGTCCTTTGCATTTCTGTTGGGCTTTTGATCGTTTAGGGGTTGCAAAAATAATTCTGTTAATTCATTTTGCAATTAGTATAATGAAATACCAGAGGCAGGCTACCTTTATAAAGAAAAGAGGTTTATTCAGTTCACACATTTGCAGGCTAAAAGTCCAATCAGGATGATACAGGCTCTGTCCTGTTCTTAGCTGCTGAGCTGTCTTTCCTGCCCTATCTTCATGCACTTTTTTTTTTGGAAGAAGCAGATCCACTCCAGTTCCTTCCAGCTTCTATACTTTAGCCCCACCCATCTGTAAAACCTAAGTCTCAGAGTGAGAAACCACTGTAAACTTCAGTCCTCACATCTCAATAGATGCTGTCTAGCAATCCCTCACATGCAAGTGAGGTCTCTGAGGCTCTGTGACCTCAGCACCTTCTAGAGCCCTACCTAAGATGCCCAGCTTGACCCAGGATTCCTCTGGGGAGTTATTGTTGTCACTTGTTATCTGAATTGCACATTCTTTCTCTCCCCTCTCCCCTCCCATTAGCCTTTGCTAGCCGTGTAACAGAATTTGTGAATGGGATGTGTGTAGAATTCTGGCCTGGCCACAGAGGAATGCCCAGCTGCCAGCTTTGCTTAGGGTCACTTTCCCCTCTCTTGCACTGGACGAGTCTGCACAGAGTTCATTTCTTGCCTTCATTCCCGTTATAGGAATTGAAATAATTTTAGCCTCTGGTGTTCAGGAGATTTCCTTCTCCATCTCACTAAGAAAACAGAGCTACTGCTGTATCCAAGCCCCACTGTGTGTTCTCTCTCTCTCTCTCTTTCCTCTCTCTCTCCTCTCTCTCTCTCCTCTCTCTCTCCTCTCTCTCCTCTCTCTCTCTCTCCTCTCTCTCTCTCCTCTCTCTCTCCTCTCTCTCCTCTCTCTCCTCTCTCTCTCTCTCCTCTCTCTCTCTCCCTCTCTCCTCTCTCTCTCTCCTCTCTCTCCTCTCTCTCTCTCCTCTCTCTCTCCTCTCTCTCCTCTCTCTCCTCTCTCTCTCTCTCCTCTCTCTCTCTCCCTCTCTCCTCTCTCTCTCTCTCTCTCTCTCCTCTCCCTCTCTCCTCTCTCTCTCTCCTCTCTCTCCTCTCCCTCTCTCCTCTCTCTCTCTCCTCTCTCTCCTCTCTCTCTCTCCTCTCTCTCTCTCTCTCTCTCTCTCTCTCATACACACACACACACACACACACACACACACACACACACACACACACGCACGCACACACTTTGCTGAACTATTGGCCCAGCCAAGGAGATGCTGCCACCCGTTTGTCAAGTAGCTGGGATTAAAGGTTCACTCTACCATGCTTAATCTTCATGATTTCTCAAAGGACTCTTACCATTTTTCTTTTAAATAAATGTTATTAAAATTTCCCTTTAAGCTTATATAAGCTTTATTGCCTATATTTGCGGTTTACAACATAATGCTATAGGATAGAGGGTTACTGCAGATCATCATACCTGCGGCCTCACAATTGCCTTTAATGTGTGACAGGGCTGCTAAATCAACTGACTTTTAAAGACCAGTCTCACTCATCCCTCTAGACTACGTTGTACATTGTACCCTTTGGCCTGTGTCTCCTGTGTCCTCTTCCCCACCCGCTTGGTGATTGAAAGGACAGCTTTACTCTTTACTTCTCTAAATCTGATCTTATCGTTAGATTATACAACACGGCCAGGCATGGTGGTGGCACGTGCCTTTCAATTCCAGCACTCCAGAGGCAGAGGCAGGAGGATCTCTGAGTTCAAGGCCAGCCTGGTCTACAGACTGAGTTCCAGGACAACCAGGGCTACACAGGGAGACCCTTTGTTTTAAAAGAATAATTCAGTTGTTGAGAATATTTTTTTGACAAGAAATAAGCAACAATGCAGTGCTAAAACCAGCAAGCTGGGAATTTGGAGAATCTGAGGCTGGCACTTAGCACGGCGACATCATCAGGACAGAGGTCAACCCTCCTTCCTTCCTCTGGTTGATTTTCAGATGACTCTGTTTGCCTTTGAAGTACAATAGAAACTCTTTTTTTTTTTTTTTTTGACAGAAAATGTCTAGGAAATTATTTTTTTCTTAGGCTTGGCTGCAGATGAATTGTATTTCCATATAATGAATTCGTGAATCTCCTTTTCCCGAAGAATAAATAGGATTTCCTACTTGGCAATGACATTCAGAATAAAAATATAAAACTTGGATCTTGAATGTGACCGATATTCCCCATCCTGGAGTGGTGCTTATGCCCTTGATGAGACAAAAGTGACAGTAGTTAGTTAAGAGCTCTTAGGTTACAAGGAAACATCAAGAAAGCCCAACTGCTCTCATTTGGACACTGTTTGTCTCTGTAAAAAGATGATCATTACATTATATTACATTAGAATATCACCATACTTATGTTTGGTTCCCAATATCATAACCCTGAAAGATGGCGGCAGCTGAGAGGTGAGGTGCAGTGTTGAAGGGTGAGATCCTGGCCACCATTAATTCTGGGATTTACAAGTGAGTTGGTTTATATGACAGCCATTATTACGGAACAGTGAGCCTGTCTCTTGCTTCTTCTTTTGCTGTGTGATCTTTCTCTTGCCCGGTGATGCCATCTGTCCACAGCGAGGAGACCTTCCCCAGAGGCTGACCAGATGAGCCTGACAATCACAGACAACCAGCTTTCAAAACGGTGACATAAATGAACCTCTTTTCCTCATAAGCTTCTCAGCCCTTGAGACTTAGTGATAGTGATATGAAGTGGACAAAGACATTAGATTTATCGATCATACGAACGGGAAGACCAAGAGAGTGCTTTCGGCTTTAAGCTTGGTGGGGTTCAGGAATTCAGATGACGTTCTCAACTCTGTCCCCATTCTCCATCCACTGTGTCTCAACTCTGTTCACCTCTGCCTGGCTGGGTCATGTCCTTGTCTACACTGCTCAAAGGCCTGGAGAAAGAGACACATTTTCCTTTCAGGACTTAGATGCCAAATTTTAGAGAAGTTTCTGGTTGGTACAACTTAGAATATTGTTTGTCCCTCAACTAATACTCGTGGCTGGGATGCCTTTGAATGTGTTGTTGGGTGGAGAGTGGCTTCTGTCTCTAACCAGGTTCTTGTCCTTCTTCAAGGGTGGAGTGGACAGACAGTAAAGGGTACTAAGAGGAGATACTTTACTGAAAATGAGTAAGGCATCTTAAGTCAGATTGCCACGGGGGCTTTAAATAAACCAAATTTGAATTCTCCGTAGCAGCAGGATCTCCATTACGATGCTAAAATGTTACAGCTGGACTGCCCTCCACCCCAAAGGCCTCCTTATGCCAATCAGGAGCCATTCCTTTTAGAGCCCCTGTGCAGCTCTGAGAAGCTTATAGCACTTGCAGGGCCTTAGAGCAGCCAGCGGTCTCCCCTGTCTTCCCTCCCCTTGTGAGTCTAGGAGTTTTCTCTGAAAGCCTCCAAGCCAGAGCTGGGATACAGCTCTAAAGTCTTGTGTGGGGTAGTCTGAATGAAGTCTGTGTGAACTCCAGGTCCCTAGTTGGTGGCGCTTTTTGAGAAGGTTTAGGTGGCACGGAAGCAGTTTTTGAGAGTTTAAAATCCTCTGTCGTTTCTAGTTAGCTTTCCCCGCTTCCTGCTTGGGTTTGAAGATGTGAGCTTTTCCTTCCTGTTCAGACTATTACGCCTCCATTTCACTCATGCCTCCACATTTGTGGACTCCGATCCCTCTGGAACCGAAAGCCCAAATAAACGTTTTTTTCCTCTAGAAGTTGCTTTGGTGATGATGTTTTATCCCAGCAGCACCGAAGTAACTAATACAAGGTGTCTTCCTTCTCCTTGGAGCTTTGTGGGGAAAGTGAGCAGCGAGGTGCTGAGATTGACCAGCTGGGCCCTGATTGGTTGAATCTCTCATATCCATCCAATTAGGGGAGAGCTGTTGAAAGTTAGCATCAAACCGGTGGTGGTGGCGCACGCCTTTAATCCCAGCACTCGGGAGGCAGAGGCAGGTGGATTTCTGAGTTCGAGGCCAGCCTGGTCTACAGAGTGGGTTCCAGGACAGCCAGGGCTACACAGAGAAACCCTGTCTCGAAAAACAAAACAAAACAAACAAACAAACAAAACAAAAAATAAAGAAAGAAAGTCAGCATCATTTCTGGTTGTTGATTGTTTTTTGGTGGCTTTTTTTTTTTGTCATCGCGTCTCCCCCCACTCCCCCCCATATCCCCTGTGGCTGTCAGAAGCTTGACAATAGGGGTTTTGTTTTTCTCTGTATCTCCCTTTCCTCTAGGCTTGAGTTTCCTGTCTATCAGAGAGTCTTGTCCTCCCTGAGTTTGATGCCTGAAGCTCTTTCCATCTGCAGAGGGTCAGGCAGGGTAGGGCCTGCTCTTTGGCAGCCTGGAGGTGGATACTTTGATAGAAACCATCCCATACCGAGGAGGGTTGCTGTTTCCAGACAATGAGCGGAGGGATTGTTAGGTTTCTGAGTGTTAAGAGTGGTTAGCTGTACTTGTTCAGCATTTAGCCTTGTGTATGTCTCCTTCCATGCATCTAATTTGTACACATACATACCGTTAGTTTTGTTTTATCTTTGTTCTTGAGACATGTGTTTCAGATTGACTTACTTAGATGTAGCTGAGGCTGAGCCCGAGTGCCCGACCCTCTCACGCCCATCTCTTCCGTGCTGGGACTTTGAGCACGAGTCACCATGTCTGACCTTTATTACTATTTGTTCACTGTGAAGTCCACGGAACAGAAAATGAGCATGATAGAGCGAGGCAGAGAGGCAGCTGTTCAGAGGACCCCAGTTTACTGTTTACAGTTTAGCTGTAACATTTTAGCATCGTAATGGCGTCCTTCTGCTACGGAGAATTCAAATTTGGTTTATTTAAAGCTCCCGCGGCAATCTGACTTAAGATGCCTTACTCATTTTCAGTAAAGTATCTCCTCTTAGTACCCTTTACTGTCTGTCCACTCCACCCTTGAAGAAGGACAAGAACCTGGTTAGAGACAGAAGCCACTCTCCACCCAACAACACATTCAAAGGCATCCCAGCCATGCCAGGAAGCTCAGAACTCTAGAATTCCACCTTTGGCCTCTATGGGCACCTGAACACACCTACATAAATACATGAACATAATTTAAAATAATAAAAAACCTTATTTTTTATTACTTTTTAAAATAGTCCAGCCATGGTACTCTTCCCTGTTCCCCCCACCCTCAGTGCCCCACCCCATTCCTCCTCCCTCCAGTCTCCAAGAGAATATCCCCCTCTCCCCAACTGTCCCCTGCCAGGCTTTTCCACACCCTGGGGCCTCAAGTCTCTTGAGGGTTAGGAGCGTCTTCTCCCACTGAGGCCAGACCAGGCAGCTCTCTGCTGTATATGTGTCAGGACCTCCGACCAGCTGGTGTTTGCTGCTTGATTGGTGGCTCAGTATCTGAGAGATCCCAGGGGGCCAGGTCAGTTGAGACTGCTGGTCTTCCTATGGGGTCACCCTTCTCACCTTCCAGCTTTTCCCTAATTCAACCACAGGGGTTCCTTGTCTTCTGTCCATTGGTTGGGTGTAAGTATCTGCATCTGTCTCAGCTGCCTTTTGGACTTCTGAGAGGGCAGCCATGCTAGGCTTCTTGTCTGTAAGCACACCATAGCATCAGTAATAGTATCAGGCCTTGGGGGCCTTCCCTTGAAATGGATCCCAAGTTGGGCCATTTACTCGAGTGCCTTTCCCTCAGTCTCTTCTCTGTTGTTGTCCCTGCAGTTCTTTTAGACTGGAACAATTCTGGGCCAGAATAACAATCTTATTTTTAAGTAACACTGTAGTAGGACCGACTGGAGTTCCTTACTAATAAAGAAAGGCGTTAGCCTAGAGAGAGCTAAGCTTGGGGGTGGTTTTCATTTCATTTGCTTAGCACAGAGATGCTATAGTTATCATGATTTTTTCTTAGCCTTGACCATCACATAAACTGGAAGAATTTTAAATGCCTTTGAAGTTGTAAAAGTAGCACAGAAGGAAATCAGGCACAAATAAAACTCCTATCCCTAGACATGACAGCGTCTTTTAGCTCATTCCAGAGACTTCCATGTACTTGCAATTAGGCATGTATATTTTCATTAAACATGTAAGATCGGACTGTATGCTCTGTAGCTTGCCTTTTTTGCACTGGTACCATATTGCAGAGGGTTTCCCTGGACATTGTAGATAGAGGGCCTTCGTTCTGCACAATGATCTACTATATGGCTGTGGACAAATCTATTCCGGAGGATTTCATAGCATTTTACAAGGCACCATTCCCATTGTCCTTTCTACGGCCAGAGACCAGTGGCTCCGAGGTGTGTCAGCCGTTGGCCACCGATGGAAGATGCAGCAGAGCTACTGTGTCATTAGGGATTTCCTAGAGGGAGAAACATTCCCTCAAGGCTGAGTCAGAGCCGGAATCTGGTCCCACTACTTCCCGCATGGTCCTTGCTGTGGTTAACCATAGAGGTGGCTCATTGTTGAGGGTTTGGCAAATGTCTGAGAAAATTACAAGGCTGTGATGGCCTCCCTTCTAGCCGTAGCTACACAGGAATCCACACTAATCTCACAGGATGACTGGCAACTTCTGTCTCCAGCCATCCAAGAAAGCTCGCTGCTGTCTTTCGTTGGATTGTGGCAGCTGTGGGTGTCTGGTCTGCCATCAGAGGATCGGTATTTCGTTTATACTTAGTTTGAAAATGTTCATATTAGATTCAATTGTACCAAATATCTGTCTCTTTCTTACTACGTAGTCTCAGGGCTGTCCAAACAGGCAGGATAACCTCACTAGGGTAGGCCGAGATGCCGTCAAAGCAAAGGAGCCTGACTCGGTTCTTTTCTCTACTCCTGCTTCTGCGTGGCCAGTTTATGTACCACCCTCTTCATCTCCTAAGCCACAGGGAGGACTTTATTTAAACTTGACCCCACTGCTAGAGACTCCAGCCTAGCTAAGTGTGTAATAGAGAAACCCAGGAACTGCAATCTCATCTGGAAGGAGTCTCCTCTCTCTTGCTTTGACCTATATTTCTCTTTTTCTGCCTTCATTGTCCTTCTTTCATGGCTTTGCCTGCAGAAAATCTGTCTTTCTACACACCCCCCTCTCCCGCCACCATGGTGAGTTCAATCTCTGGGCATCAAACAGAAAGATGCCTCCATGTCTGCCGAGTGTCCCAGCTGCCCGGTATATCTTACTGTGGCCGTGCTTGGAGGTGCTGGTAGGCAAGGATTGCCTCTTTTTCACCACATACCACGCTTCTCCTAAGCTGTCCATTCTTCAGCACTAGGACGATACTTGGCTCGAAGCACAGAGATGCTCTGTGATTGTGAGATGATGAATCTGTATAGTTCAGTGTCTTCCTGTGGATTTAGCTTCACAGTCTGAAGTTGCTAGCATCATTTTTAGAACTATCAAATTTATTCCATTCACTGATGCTTGGATTTTGATGATGCATTAATTTATTTATTTACTTAAAAAACAACAACAACAACAACAACAAAACCCAAAACCAAACCAAACCAACCAACCAACCAACCAAACAAACAAACAAAAAAAAACCCAGGGTTTTTCTGTGTAGCCCTGACTGTCCTGGAACTCACTCTGTAGACCAGGTTGGCCTCAAACACACAGAAATCTGCCTTCTCTGCCTCCTGAGTGCCGGGATTAATGGCCTGTGCCACTACCGCCCTGCAAGGTTGTATGTGCCAATTATCCTTGTTTGTTTGTTTGTTTGTTTGTTTGTTTGTTTTGCTTTGCTTTGCTTCCAGAGCTGAGGACCAAACCCAGGGCTTCATGCTCACTAGGCAAGCACTCTATCACTGAGCTAAACCTCCAACTCTGGTGATGCTTTTAAATGTAAGAAAAGTTATTTATTTATTTATTTTACTTATTTTGGATGGAGTCTCATATAGCCCAAGCTATCCTTGAATTCACTATGCAGTAGAGAATGACCTTGAAATTCCAATTCTCCTGCCTCCACTGCCCTGGTACCAGAATTATAGGCATAGCAACACACTCAGTGATGCTTTAACATCTTAGAACTGTTCACATTTTAAAATGAAAGCTTCCCCTGTCTTCCAAACGCCTTAAAAGCAACAGATGATAGCTTTAGCTGTATAGGAATGGATCCAATGTACATCTAAGATGTTTAGTAAATTCTAAAGTCAGAGGGAAGAGAAAAATAAAAGCAGTAAACAGACCCAGGAAATAGCATCTTGCCATGTCAGGGTATGGTCCTCGTTTTACCAGGATATAATTTAGACTCTAGAAACCCTCCTGAGCCGCTCTCTTCAACAAAGGAACAACTTGCAATTTACCAGGAGAGTGGCACGCACTCACCTCCCTGGGTGGTTGCGGTGCCAAGCCTGGGAGGGCTGATAGGAGGAGCGCATGCGCGCTGAGGAAAGGCTGTTTGCTCTAGTTCACACAGCTCATGCGGCCCGCGTTAGACAGGCGCCTCTTCTTTGGGGGTCTCTGGCTGTGGCATCCTTCCCCTGCTGACTGAACAATTTCTCCAAAGCTGTCCTTTTATGGTCTTCCTGAGACGCTGTAGCCCCCTTATGTGGCTTTCACGACTTCAACATTCAACTTTGACTCTGTCTTCTAGAGGCTTCTGGGGAAACTCCATTTCTCAGGTTGGAAGAAACTGGACTTCTATATTCAGGGTCTTCTACCTTACTTTCTGTGACTTCTATCTGGTGACTAATTTTAGGTCGCACTAGCTCTCCTCTCAAGGGATTGCGTGATTGATTTTCTCATCGTTTTCTTTAGGTAGCCCCATATGAGGTCCAGGGCTTTCTCGAGAACGTCATTTAATCTCTTCAAGTCTTATACTCAATTACAATTTTACCCATTAAGTAAAACCTGTACTCATTAGGGAAAAATCAGAATTCAAAGAAAACAGAAGCCATAATTTTAAAAAGCATCAAAACATTTAGGGTTATTTCCCTTTGAAAATGATTTATTTCTATACCCTTTTAATTTTAATATTAGCTTCTGCCTTGATTTTTGTTTTACCAACTCAGCTTGATATCAAGAGCATGCTACACATTAGTAAGGGTTCTTATAAGCTCTTTGAATGCTATCTACTATTCAATCTATGAGAACTTGCCTGCTTACTTCTGACTGTCCACCTTGGGTAGGTGGTTTTTGTGCTGGTCACTTAAATCTTGTGTGTTCCCTTTCTGTTTTCTTGGTACAGAGTCTAAAAATTAGAATTATTAGTTGAAGATGTAGCCAGCCAGCCTCCCACTCTCCCTCCCACCCCCACAGTCTGAGGCACTTAGGTAGGCTAGGCCCATTGCTCCACACCAAGCTTCTGCTATGGTTAAAACAAACAGTCTTAATTTTACATTGTGGTCAAATATAAGTAACATGAAGTTCGCTGGTTTAGCCAGTTTGAAATGTGTTTTTCAGTGGCGTGAAGGGCATTCAGATGGGCATGGTGACACACATCCTAGTCCTACGGCTTACGATGCTGAGAAGGGAAGGTCACAAGTTTGAAACCAGCCTGGGCTACAAAGTGAGTTCCTGGAAAGCCAGAGCTACGTAGTGAGGCCCTGTCTCAAAAACAAAACAAAACAAAAAATGAAACACAAAGTATTTAATCAGCTGAAGGCCAGTTTGTCCACTACCATATTGTCTACAGTTTCTTAAAAATTTCCCACATGTTTTCTTCTCAAAATGTATGCTCTCTGTTGACCCATCTTCAGCTTCACTGATCTGTGCTTCAGAGCTCTACAGCTAGACTTCCAGGCACTTGTGAGCAGGAGAAGTTGGTGTTGGGAACAGATCTCCAGTCCTTTGCAAGAGCAGTACACACTCCTAACCACTAGGCCATCTCTCCAACTCTTGTCAACTCCTGGGCCTGCCCTAATCTGAATTGTAAGCTCCACTCATGTATTCTTCATAACATTACCTACTGCGTCATCATCTCCAGACTTCTGTGTGGCTTCCTCTGTCTTTGTTGATAGTCACTATTCTGGCAAGACAGCTTTTGAATACATTCTCTTTAGGTTTTTAACACAAAGTTTTGTTTTGTTTTTCCACTTCTTTAAAATATTCAATTTTAAAGCTAGCTATGGTGGTGCACGCCTACAATTGTAGAACTTTGTAGGTGGGGTCTGAAGTTCAAGGTTGTCCCTGCCCACACAGTGACTTGGAGAGTTCAAAGCTAGCCTGGGCTACATGAGATCCAGCCTCCCCACCCTCCAAAGCAAAGCAGAGCAGAGCAGAGCAGAGCAGAGCAGAGCAGAGCAGAGCAGAGCAGAGCAGAGCAGAGCAAAGCAAAGCAAAGCAAAGCAAAGCAAGAGTTTTCTTCTTTCTTTTAGGAGTTCTTCCAGATTCTCTCTCATAAATGCATGCCCTTGTCATGCACTAGGCCCTCTTCCCTGCTCCTCACTCTGAGAGAACTTCTCTCCCTTCCCGTCAGCTTCGAGTTTTTCTTTGGTTGTGTCTATTCTGCAGGCAAATCTGTTGAATGAGTCTCTGATGACTTTGGTTTTGAGGGTCACTCTTGTGAGGTGTTGTTGCTGTTGTTGCTTTGCTTTTGCGAGACAGGGTTTCTCTGTGTAGCCCTGGCTGTCCTAGATTCACTCGGTAGACCAGGCTGACCTCAAACTCACAGAGATCCACCTGCCCCTGCCTCCCGAGTGCAGGGATTAAAGGTGTGGGTCACCACTGCCCAGCAGGGTTGCTCTTGTCTTGGTAGCATGTGGTGCATCTCGGTCACAGTGTTCTCGATGCTTGGTGGTCTTTGAGTCTGTGTTTTCTTCTGGTACGAGAGGCCCCATGAGTACGGAGATGAGTTGTCTTTAGTGGTGAGGTGGGAAACTGTGGGGCTGGGCAGTGTGAGTCAGGAAAAAATGCTTTTATTTCTCCTGGATGAGGCCAGATTCAGGGTGTGGTTGCCTCTGGGGCTTGTTGTCTGTTCTGCTCAGTATATGTGTGTTCCTATGATGTGTGTGTGTGTGTGTGTGTTTGTATGTATATGTGTGTGTGTAAGACCACTTTTTTGTATGCTGTACTTTAGTGTCTTAGCCATCTCTGATGGTGAGTGCCTTAGAACCTTCTGTTCTGTATGCTTCCCCCCGCCCACTGCCCCACACTGTCCTTTTTTTGAATCTAGAGGTCCTTGGAGACATCCCATTATACAACTATACAACTGATCTCTCCTGCTTGTTTTGGGCTCATTCATCTGAGTACATCTGTTGTGTGTCCTTCACTGTTTCTGGCTACAGAGGTTGCCTTTCTCTATCCTTAAAAATTTTCCCTCATGTCTACAGTTGACAGTACTCTTTGCTCTGGGAGTTTTCCTTCTGTCATTTCTCTGAGGTTCTCTGTCTTCTCTGTTCTCCTATGATTTGGAGGAGGGGAGAGCAGGCTGCAGCATGTATTCAGTCTTCTTGGGAGACTTTTTTTTTCCCCCTTTCAAACTCATTTGAAGTTTTCCCATGGATGAAGAATTTAGAGAGACTACCGGTTGATAATTACAGGTGGTGGTGGTGGTGGAGGATAGCTTAGTGTTTATCCTCAGCATCTCTGCAAAAGCTGAGGGTTCCAAGCCAGAGTGTAGATTTGGACTTGACTAAAATCTAGGGTTTTTCTTTATTGCTGTTGTTATTTTTTCCCCCCTATTCACAGTCAAAGGCCACTTTGCCTCAGAACCCTGTCTCCAGTGCTGACAACCTTGTTGCTGGAGAATTTCTGGGCGGAACCCTGGATGGCACCTTCTTGGCTGGGGGCACTGTTTTAAAGCCTTGCAATTTTAGGGAGTGATCTGGGTGGGGTCACGTTCCAGCTGCACCCCATAACACTTCGCAAGCCCTGGCTGTGCCGATGGCAGCTGCTGGCTGCGGCTGGCTGCTCAGGCCCATGGAGGAAGGAAGATTTCTTGTTGAGAAATCTCTGAGTCACTGGCAGCCTCTGGCTGTGGTTTGCTCACATGTCTGTAGCCCTCTGGGGCTGATGTTTCTGTGAAATCTTTCAAGTTCATTCTTGCTCCCCTGGGCTCACCCTCTCACAAGTGCTTGCTTGCCCTGCATGCCGCAAATGGCGAGAGAACATCAACTCTCCATGGTCACTAGTACGTGATTGCTTTCCCAGGACTCCTGCGGTGATGTGTTCTTGGGTCCGTGTTTATGTGACATAACAATAAAATACTCAGTGCTTCTCTGGATCTTTCCCCCGAGGGCATCTTGAACATCCAAAGACAATAGTGCAGTAATCACCATGATTTTCAATCTGAGGTAAATGTGCTTTTTGTTAATTTTTAAGGCAATAAAATTGACTTTGAAGGTAGTACTTCAGACTTTTAAATTTTACCACAGAACAAAAGAGCTCTGTATCCCTAAAGCCTGTGTAGAAATGCACACTTCGTCTTTACTAGGGGTGTGGCTATGTGTACAGACGTCTTTCATTTCATATTCTAGTAAAGCTGGCTGCTCTAAAATTCATTTTATTTCCGCCAAGAATGTTTGATATAAAAACTAGAGGTCTTTCTTTACAGAGAAATATTCTCACAGAAAATGACTAAAGCTTGTGAGGCAAGATTAAGAATCTTAGCTCTCAGGTGTCCAGAATGGTCACTTGTAGCCAGACGCTGCACACAAAACCCCCTTTCTTACTAGGTAGTTTTTAGAAAACACTGGTACTTGGAATTTGCAGATTAGACATGGACCACAGTGATGATTGGCGCTGGGAGTCAAAAATGGAAAATGTAGAGATAGCTTAGAGATGCAGACACAGGATGCTCTTGCAGGGGACTGGAATTTCATTCTCAGGGTGCCCCTCATGCTGCCTATAATTAATTCCAACTCCACGGATAGCTGATGCCTCTACCTCATTGGGCAGCTGTACTCATAACTAAAATGGTTTAAAACAAATCTTTAAAAAGTGAGAAAACCACACATCATCCTTGGGGCATCTGGAGGGAACAGTGGGAGCCAGGCTGGACGATCAGAATGCTGAAGGCACAGGCATGTCCTTACTAAAATACCATTCAACTTAGAACGGTGAATTTGATGGTATCCAAAATACATCTCAACAAAGCTCTTTACAAATCCTGCCTGGGTACCACTATAGACCATTGAGTCAGGCTTCTGAGGTAAAACCTTAATATTAATGTTTTGTAAAAGCTCCCCAGGTGATTCGAACGTGCCGCTGGTTAGGGGCTTGCTGGTTTATAACCTTGTTTGTCTCCGTTGGACAATCCTGACATTCTGCATCTGGTTTATTATTTACGTCCTTTGTTTCCATCCACTTTACTAATGGTGGAATTTGTAGACGTTATTAATTCTGTGTTTGGGTACCCATTCCTCAACTTCCCATCCCCTCTTCTCTCATCTGCCAGTGATCATGATTCTGTGTATCCGCTTAACAGTCTACGTGAAAATCTATTATTTTAGAAACAACCGACAGAGAGGAGGTTGATGGAGAGAAGCTTGAAGGCACCGTATGCAAAGTAAGGAGAAAGAGAAGAAACACTAGCTACCTTTATTTGATCAATACATAGCCTATTCGTGTATTGAGACCTCACAAATATATATAATTAAAATTAATTTCATTAATTAGTTTAACAAAAGACAATAAAATCCTACCACTCCAGGCCCCTCCTTACCCCTAAACGAAAGAAGAGACAAAGACAGAAATGGCTGATATATCTTGATTGTTAAGCTGCAATCACAGGCATGGCCTGCGCAGACCACACAAGCGATGGTGGCCCTGTAGTGTCAGAGCATCTGGGTAGCTATCTTAGCTTGTGTTAAGTGTACCTGAGGTTCTCATAAAGATGAGGCTGGCTAATGATGAAGGCTGCCTTCTCAGAGTGTCTTCTTGGCTGTGACTGATTAGAGGCGCTCTAGACAAATGGCTGTATCAGTTATTGTTATTTTGAGGGAAACCCCAGCCTTTGCCAGTGTAGTAAGGGCTAGATGCCAGGGTAAGATGTGAGACACTCACCTTGTGTGTACTCAGACACTTGGTATTCAGGATAAGTAGCATCGTTGTGGAGTAGAGATTCTCCATGAGTATGACAGCAGCTTCTCACATCGAAGCTGGCCCTCCTAGTTGTCCAGATAAAGTTTGGCTGCTGCTCTTCATCAGAGTCAGGGATACATCCGGCTGATTCTCCAAGGAGGGCCTGACGGCAGGTCTTACACTCAGTACTTGCTATTTAAGAGGAGTAAGATGTCCTGTCTTACTTTAGTGAATGGTCCCTAAAACCCCAGGAGTGTACACTGAGACCTGCCTGGATTAATGAGAAGTCACTCTGAACTACCCACCCCGCCCAGGGTGGGCACCAGAGAGCAATGGTGGTACTCAAGGTTATTGTTTTCTTCCTTTGTTGATCCCACTTCCCCTGTGATTTATTTTTATTTTATGTTTATGAATGTTCTGCCTGCATGTATATATGTGTACCAAATATGAGTATATGTGCCTGTTGCCTGTGGAGGCCAGAACAGAGCATTAGATTTGCTGGAATGGGAGTTACAGATAAATGTGAGCTGCCTTATAGGTTCTGGGAATTGAACCTGGGTCCTCTGCAAGAGCAGCCAATGCTCTTAACCACTGAGCTGTCTCTCTAGCTCCTTTGTTGTCTTTCTGAGATAGGCTTTCATGGCATGTCTCAGGGTAGCCTGGAACGTGCTTTATAGCAACACAGGCTGCTCTTGAACTCCCAACTGCCTTCTTGTCTCAGCTTCTGAAGGCTGGGATATTACCAGTGTGGCAATTATGCCTGGCTTGTTTGTGTTTTTTAAAAGTCACCTTCTGAAAAAGATGGACATGGTGGCTATGCAACCCCAGAGCTTGGGGTGTGTGAGGAAGAAAGTCAGAGTTCAAGGCCAGCTATAAACCTCAGCTATAAAGAGGGTTCGAAACCAGCTTGAGCTGGGTTAAGACTCAGAATAAAAAAAGCAAGTAACTATGGTCTGGGCAATTAAGAGTCCTGGCTGCTCTTGCAGAACACCCGGGTTTCATTCTAGCACCCATGTGGCAGTGTACAACTGTCTGCAATTCTCCCGTTCCAGAGAATCTAATGCTTGTGGTGTACAGACATATGTTCAGGCAAAACATAAAGATAAATAAATCTTTAAAAACCCAAATAGCTAAATGAATAAGTAAGCAACTAAACCAAGTCCATATTCTGGTAGGTCTGCATCTTTGTAGGGACTTCCTGCTGGAGCTTCAAATCTGGAACTTGAGTTTAATCTGATCCATGCATGGCTTCATCTAGTGGGTAGATCCAGGCTTTTCCTCCCATAGGCGATGGCCTTTCTTAACAAGACAGATCTACATTCATACACACAAAACACAGTTTCGGATTTGGAAAGAGTCCCCTTGCCAGTGAAAGACACGTGAGTCTCTCTAGCCTCATGGTGAAATTGTGTTCAGGGTCACCTTCTGTACGAAGCTGCAAGCCTTCTCTCTGCTGGTGCCCGCCATGTGCTCACAGACTTTAGGACTCTCACTCTTTTCCAAGTCCTAGCTTTAAAAAACAAAAAAAAAACCAAAAGCTTTGTGAATTGTTTGAGAGAATCAATTACAGCACCAGACTGGCTGGGTTTGTTCCACGGTTCTGCCAAGCTAGTTGTGTGACTCAACCAGGTTAGTCTCTTTTGCCTCGTTTCTGTCTGTTTTTGGCAAGGGAAGTATTTGGGAGGGAGGAGCGACTGAGACCTGTATTGTTGTGACATAGTGCCTGCTACTCAAATGTCTGACAGTGTTCCAGCTAGAGTTGCCAGTTCTAACCAGCAGAAATTGACTCCGTTACCTTAAATGGAGAAGTGGCTTTATTGGAAGGATCGTGGGCAGTCAGAATTTACAGCATATGTGCAGAAGCAGAAGCAGGAAGTGTGTGAGAGGGGGAGCAGACAGTAGAAATAATCAGATCCGAACATTTGCGGCATGGCCAGGACACCATCGATAGCTCCCGCCTCCGGTGTTTCTATGCTCCCAATCTTTCTTAGAGGAGCCTCTTGAGATTCAAAATCATTGGCGATCCTCTTCAGTGGGCTGAGCCCACTGTTAGGGAAAGCAGAGCTTCGAAGCCTTTGTTTCTGTGTTAGAAATTGGGATGTCTTATTGGGGAGCGGGCCACTCATGGTAGAAGAGGGTTAGGATGCTAGGGAACAAAACTCTCTCCAACCGCTCTACCTAGGCATTGTGATTGCTGGGCACTCCACTGTCTAGTAGAATTGAGATGCAGTGTGCTATCCCACCAGTAGGTGTCACCCTTTAACAAGTGTGACCTTCCCCTCCCACCTCAGCCCCTCAGAGGCCATCTGCACAGTAAAGAATGTAGTGGCATTTCCGCAGCTGATCCCAAACTGGGGTGCCCAGTTATATTGGGTCTCTCTCTCTCTCTCTCTCTCTCTCTCTCTCTCTCTCTCTCTCTCTCTTTCACACACACACACACACACACACACACACACACACACACACACACACACACACATGGATTCAGTTCCCTCAAATGAAACCCGCTGTCTATAGTTTGTTACCCCTTTAGTATCGTCACTTGTCTGGCAGTAAATATGAATATATAGTAAGTTAAACCTGATGGGAAAAATTCAGAGAGAGTTTACTGGCTTGGTTTACTGACTTGTTTTTTTCATGATATGATTTCAGGGTTGTGATATATATCGCTTCTATGAAAAATAGTACTTTCCGAGAGAGGTGCTTTCCTAGGTCATGATGAAATCAGGGGGAGCAACAAAACACACCATGACCCAAGTGCTTGGTACTGCCCTTCAGATTGTGAGACTGATATGTGGCCTGCTGGACTAAGAGGGTCACTTGGTATTGTTCTGAAAGCAGTTAAACCACAGGTTAGCCGGGGAGTTCACTTTTCATTAGGCAACGGGTACTCAGCATAGTTCTTTTTTTTTTTTAATTAGATATTTTCTTTATATACATTTCAAATGCTATCCCGAAAGTTCCCTATACCCTCCCCCCGCCCTGCTCCCCTACCCACCCACTCCCACTTCTTGGCCCTGGCGTTCCCCTGTACTTCTTGACCAATGCTAGGTTCACAGATAGTCTTTGAACAGAAGGCGAATAAGCACGCTGCTATGGCATTGCTTTTCTGGTACCCACAAACTGAGGCTGATGAACTTAACTCCAAGGTTAGCTGGTGTGTGAGCGAGCTTTCTGTGACTATAACAAAATACTTGAGATAAGCAAGTTATTTAAAAAAAAAGACAGACTCACAGTTTTGAAAGTTTTAGTCCAAAATTAGTTTGTCCTGTTGCTTTAGGAAGCAATGTATCGTGAAAGGAGTGTATGGTAAAGAACAGTCTACATGGATGAGAGAGAGAGAGAGAGAGAGAGAGAGAGAGAGAGGTGGGGATGCATGGGAGTTACAGTAGAGCAGGGTTGTCCACTTTATGGATGGGAGAGAGAGCATTCATGTACCCATGAGAGGTGGGGGTGGAGGTGGAGCTAGGATTCTATAATCTCCTTTGAGAGCAAGTCCCAAACGACCTCAGGAATTCCCAGTAGGCCTCACCTTCTAAAGGCTCTGGCTTCTATCAATAGCACCACTCTGGTGGTGAAGCCTTTAACACGGGGAGCCTTTGGGAGATGCTCAACACGCACACGGTAGCAGCTGGAGCACCCATAGGAAAAGCCTCTGTTTCAAGGTTATAAAATTGAACCTGATCCAAAATCTGCAGCAGAACGATGACAGCTCACTTTAGATCTATCCTCCTGGCCAGGAAAGGAGAGACAAGCTGCATCCTGAGAGTCCAGGGCAGTGGACAGGACCCCATCTTACGTATGGGTCCATCTAGCTGGCCATCAGCCTGGAAGACGGCCTTTATTTCACAGACTGAAAATGAATCAATGACTGTGCTGAAAAGGTGCATTAGAAACTTGATTAATTAGATTAATATTAAATGTCTATTCATACAATGGACTTGGAGACAGGTCCCATACCCTGTTAAAGGAAGTAGATTTAAATTTTTTTTTTTTTACAAAAAGGGTTTATTTGTTTATTATTTTCTTTGAATGGAATTTTGTCTGCATGTATGTCTGTGTGCCAGGCATATACAGTGCCCGCAGAGGCCAGAAGAGGATGTCAGATCCTCTGGACCTGGTTATAGAGGGTTATGAGCTACCATGTGGATGCTGGGGACAGAACCCAGGTCCTCTGGAAGACTACCTAGTATTCTTATTTTTTTTTTAAGATTTGTTTATTATTTTATGCATATGACTATGCTGTGGTTCATCTTCAGACTGTAGCTGTCTTCAGACGCACAAGAAGAGGGCATCAGATCCCATTACAGATGGTTGTGAGCCACCATGTGGTTGCTGGGGATTAAACTCAGGACCTCTGGAAGAGTAATTAGTGCTTTTAACTGCTGAGCCATCTCTCCAGCTCCAGCTAGTATTCTTGGCCATTGAGCCATCTCCCCAACATGCCCCCAGAGGAAATCTTAATGAATATTTTAATGAGCATGTGGAACTAGATTTGCCTTGCTGCAGAGGATGGCTTAGCAGTTTTTCTTTTGAAGTAAGAATGTGACTGAGTTTTGTAACATTGAGGCCTGTCTGCTTCTCTGTTTTGTGTCACTAAAGTAGTAACAGACTCTTGAATCAGGACACGCTCTGTGGCTTGGTTTTTATAAGTTTATAAATAGTTTTAGCTTGCATTTTATAACTGGGAGGTGGCATTTTGTAAAGATTCCTGGGCCTTGAAGATACATATCTATCTATCTATCTATCTATCTATCTATCTATCTATCTATCTATCTATCTACACATTATTCTTTTTTTTTAATGATGTGTTTATTTTTATTTTATGAGCACTGGTTCTTTGTTTGCATGTATGTGTGAGAGTGTCAGATCTCCTGGAACTGGAGTGACAGACAGTTGGGAGCCGCCTCACAGGGTAGGAACAGCTAGTTGCATTTGTACATGGAAAGTGCTTTGAATAGCGCCTGGCACAGAGTTCTGTGTAAGTATTCTAGGATGATAGAATAATGATAGTTATCAAATTTGGAAAAACACAATTACCTGGGAAATTCGATTCTTGTGGTTGTGTGCTCAGTTATACATAATGATGCCAGGTCACCTCATCTGTTTATTTGTTTTGGATGAGGGAGGGCCATTAAAGAGGAGAGGGGCTGGGGAGATGGCTCAGTGGTTAAGCACTTGCCATACAAGCACGAGGACTGGAGTTATGATGCCCAGAAACTACATAAGTGGCAGAGCGGGTGAGAAGGTCTGGCTGAGAAACCTATGTCCACCCACCCTGCAGCTAACTCTCACTTCTTTTGAGCTTTTCCTTAACATCAGGGTTCTGCTCTAGCTTGCTTGCCTGCTTGCCTGCTTCTGCCTCATTCTGATCTCTGATGATACTTAAGACATTGCTTATGGGAATGATGGCATTCCACAGTGTCAGAAAGGAAGTCCACCTGGTTCCTTTGGCCTGGCTGTCCCCTGTTATGGAAGGCTCCTTGCTCAGATATCCTCAGAGCTCCTGGCTTTCACGTCCTGTGAGCTTTTGCTTAACAGACACATTTTCAAGGGGGAGAGGATCAGGGTTATACTGGGTTTGAGAGCTAGCCAGTTGTCAGGAGCAATAGTGACTTGCTAGATAGTAGCTTGGAAATCACTTGATGAGCATCACACTCTTTTGGCTTGTACAGTGGCTCCTCTCTCCCACCTCCCCTACCCCCCATTCCCCACCCCAACCCCCATCTCCCAATCCCCCCACCCTCCCACGCACCCAACTCCCCACCAAGAAGACCCTGTTGGTGGGTGGATCTGTGGGCTCTGGCCATCTGGTTCGTTGTAACTCATGGGGTTGAAGTCTAGACAGCTGTGTAATAGCCATGCAGTCTGCTGGCAGCTGCTCGGGTCTTCATATCACCCCCTTCCCTTGATCGTCCCAGCTTGGTAAACAAAGCGTTGGGGCATGGAGGCTGATGGATGAGGGTGCACGTGTGACCTCAGGAACCTGTCCTGAGGTCACATGAGTGCTGAGCGTGTTTTTTTTTTTTTTTTCCACAGGCAAGTGTTTCCACCACCGGAAGTTCTGTAGCTCCTCACTGCACCTCCCGTTATTCCTCAGTGGAAAACTAGGAGATGTTTCCTGCTGAAAACAGGTTAGAATCAGACACACAGCCCGATTCCTTATCCAATCCTGTCCTGCTTCCGCGTTCTAACGGGGAGTTCCATATGATTTGTCTGAGGACATTGATGCTTTGAGTGACCTCTTCTATGGGGGTGAATTCATGGACAACTGGGAGATGCCTTTTGCAGTACTCATAGTAGGGATGGTCTCAGATATAGTCACTTGGACATGCTCAAGGACCCTCTTTCATTCCTACTTTGCAACCTGATTTTCCTTCTCAGGGGTCGACACTTGCCTCTCTTCTACTCTGCCTTGCAATGATCTGGAGGGGGAGGGATCTGCCATTTGCTTTCTTCACCAGGGGGAAGTAATATGGGTGATTGCAGTACTTTCTTTACTGAGGCTCATGAAGAGTTTGGCAACTAGACCTCAACTCAACTCCTCACCCGGAAGGAGTTGAGTTAGAAGGTATACATACTAGTTACTTCTACTGGTCACTGTGGTAATCATCTTGATGAAAACAACATAAATAGGAAATTTGTTCAGATTTATGGTTTGAGAGTAGAGTCCAGGTAGGTGTGGTGGCATACACCTTTCATCCCAGCACTGGAAGTCAAAGGCAGGTGGATCTCTGTGAATTCAAGGACAGCCTGGTCTACAGAGTGAGTTCTAGGACAGGCAGGACTACATAAACAGTGGCTCTCAGCCTGTGGGTCACAACCCCTTTGGCATCAAATGACCCTTTCACAGGGGTTGCCTATGGCAATAATTTTATGGTTTGGGGTCACCACAACATGAGGAATTGTATTAAAGGGTTACAGCATTAGGTTGAGGACCACTGCCATAGAGAGATCCTGTCTCAAAATAACTGAGAGAGGGGGCAGGAGGAGGAGGAGGAAGGGAGAGAGGGAGGGAGGGAGGGAGGGAGGGAGGGAGAGAGAGAGAGAGAGAGAGAGAGAGAGAGAGAGAGAGAGAGAGAGAGAGAGAGATCCATAATGTCTGAGAAGGCACATAGCAGGAGCGGGAGGTGGCCGGTTACAATGTGTCCACAGTCAAGAGCGGGAGGTGGCCGGTTACAATGTGTCCACAGTCAAGAGCGGGAGGTGGCCGGTTACAATGTGTCCACAGTCAAGAAGCAGAGAGGGATGAAAGTTGGTGAAGCTGCCTCCCCTGCTTTTCCTCACTGTTCAGACTGGATGTGAAGCCTCAGCCCTCGGGTGAGTGTCCTCTCATCAGTTAAACCTCTCAAGAACTCCCTTATGAGCGTACACACTCAGAAGTGTGTCTCCTCAGCCCAGCCACCCAGGTGTGTTTCTAAATCCCTGTCAAGTGGAAAAGATTGACCACCACAGAAGGATGGAACACCTCCAGTCAGAGGAGACTGGGTCTCTAATTCTCCAGGCTTCGATAAAGAAAACAGCCTCGGTACTCATTAGGCACGCGTTCTTGTCTGAAAGTCAAAGCTTCAAGGAACTCCATTTAGGTGATGCTTCCATGGGTTAATTTTTCTTTTTCTCTTTTTGTTTTTTGACTGGGGAATCAATACTGAGAGCCAAGGCTGAGAGAACAAGGTGACCCATTTAAGACACACACATTGTTAAAACCAAATTAAGAGAAGGGATATGGGGATGGCAGATTTTCCCTTCTGGAATAGCATCTTTCTTTCTTCTTTCTTTCTTTCTTTCTTTCTTTCTTTCTTTCTTTCTTTCTTTCTTTCTTTCTTTCTTTCTTTCTTCTCTCTCTCTCTCTCTCTCTCTCTCTCTCTCTCTCTCTCTCTCTCTCTCCCTTTCTCTCTTTCTCTCTTTCATTTTATGTATATGAGTGCTCTATTTATATGTAGACCTGAATGCCAGAAGAGGGCATCAGATTCCAATATAGATGTTTGTAAGCTACCATGTAGTTGCTGGGAACTGAACTCAGGACCTCTGGAAGAGCAACCAGTGCTCTTAATTACTGAGCCATCTCTCCAGACCCTGGAATGGCAGTTTTCAAAGGTGAGAAAAAAAAAAGACATTATCAAATAACCCAAAGAAGGAAGAAGCTGTAGTCTTGTTGGTAGCTGACCCTTGTTCCAAAGATGCTCACGGAAGATGGGGAACATGGGACACTGGCCGGATGTTTTGTCCTGGTAGCAAGGAGTGATTGGTACAGCTCTGAGGTTCCTGACACAGCAGCTTCCATTCCATACTGCTAAACTAGCCCTGAGATGCTAAGTCAGAGGGAAGTACCCACTACAGAGTAGGGGACTGCGAGTACTGAGCTATCATCTGAGAAGTCAGAATCAATTGTCTTTCTCTTTGGAGAGTGGGGATTTTTCTGGAGTTTACCAACCTTTCTCATGAACTTCTACTCACCCTTGTGGCAGCTCTTGTTTATTTTCATACCACAAATTAAGTTCTTTCAGACTGGGGATCGAACTTTGGGCTTCACCCACAACAGGCAAGCACTCCAGCGTAGAACTTCATCCCTAACTGCTACAGAAAGCAAGCCAAGTGAATAAGGAGCAGACTTGATCTTCTTTGTTCATTTTCCCTAGCACCATGCTCTTGGATGGTACATCAGTTACCTGGGAAAATGAACTCCGTGGGAAAGGCCTAGCCAGGAGTGGAAAAGGGTTGGAGGAGCTTGAAGCCAGTAGAGATTTGAGCCGGGATTCCCAGGAAACCTGGGAAGGGGTAAGTGAAGAGACCATAAACTGTGTTGATCTATGCACTAAGCAATCACAAATAGTGATGGCTGAGGCAGGGCTAACAAACTAGTAGAGCCTCCAAGACCAAGGATTTGGCTGTGAAGGCTAGAGAGAGGTCTGCCTCTGTAAATCTTGGTCATTTCACGTGTGCTTTGTGGTGGTTTGAATATGCTTGGCCCATAGAAACTGGCACTATTAGGAGGTGTGGCCTTGTTGGAATAGGTGTGGCCTATTCCACTGGCTCCACCCAGTGTGGAAGAAACACTTCTCCTAGCTGCCTGCAGTTCAGTCTCCTTCCAGTTGGATCAAGATATAGAACTCTTGGCTCCTCCAGCATTGTGTCTGCCTGCACACTGCCATGCTTCCCACCATGATAATAATGGGCTGAACCTCTGAAACTGTAAGCCAGCTCCAATTAAATGTTTGCCTTTATAAGAGTTGCCTTGGTCATGGTGTCTCTTCACAGTGATGGAAACCCTAAGTAAAATGTGGCTCATGGTCACCAAAGTTTCTGCGTTTCCTGTATATATCTGTTACCCCTTTCCTTAAGAAGTGGCATCTAGCCAGGTGGCACTTTCCTTTAATCCCAGCACTCGGGAGGCAGAGGCTGGCAGGTCTTTGAGCATTTGGGGCTAACCTGGTCTATAGAGTGAGTTTCAGGACAGCCAGGGATACATACACAGGGGAACCCTGTCTTGAAAGAACAAATTTAAAAGAAATGAGAAAAGAAGTGGGGTCTACTCCTCTCTCCCTTGAATCCAGAATTGTTCAGTGACTTTCTTGATTGTTGCAGAAATGGCATTTTGAGTTTTCTCAGGCTAAGTCTTAGGAAGCTAAGTCTTGGGGTCAGAGTCGTTGCCTGCACCCTTGACTTGCCAAAGCAAATCCCCAACTTCCTTTGTGAGAGTTTTTTTTCCCTCCCTGTTTCTTGCAACTAAATGCACTCTAAGTGACATATAAAAATCCTAGATTAGTAATTCGTTCCAATTGTCAAGCCTAACTGTGGAGCCAGGGCAGGGCTTCCTTACCGCCTCTATAGATGCAACTGACCTTCACAGTGCCCTGAAGTCGCCTCATTTCTTTATTCCAGCTACAAGTATTTTCCCAGGTCTTGTGTGTCCCGTCCCCCCCCCCCCCAATTAAGTATCATCTTGGGCTCTGAGAAGCCCTTCAAATGTCATCATCCTTTCTTGTCATCTGGGGAAGGCAGAAGAAAGCCTTGCTTGTCATTCTTAAGAAGGTATGAGGGCAGAGTGGGTGTGGGGTGGAACAATGTCCTGCTTAGACATTTGTTATTGATTGATTGATTGATTGACTGATTGTATTTTGGTCCTGGTCCCATAGAGCTTTGCACATGTTGAACAAGTGGCCTAATCTTTGAACTGTACCACTCCCCGTGGAGGTTTTTCTTAAGAAAGTCTTGCTTTGTAACCCAGGTTGACTTAAAACTCAGGCTCTTCCTGGCTTTGCTTCTCAACTGCTGAGATTCTGCCCTCACATCCAGCTATGAAGTAATCAGAGACATAAACCTTAAAAATGCAGATGCCAAACCTACACAATGGTCTGTCTGTCTCTGTCCGTACCTGGCTACAGAGGTACTTCCGCATTCTTATCTTTGTTAGCACATTCTTTCTGTTTCTTTGTTCAGAGGGTCTCAACCTCTTAGAACTCAGAGTACAGTGCAGGCTGGCCCCTAGCTTGCAACAGTCTTCTTGCTTCAGCCTCCTGGGTACTGGGTTTATAACACAGGCCACCACACCTGGATAGGTACTTGATTCTTGTTAAATAGTTCAGCTTAGCCTCAAAGACACAGGGACACAGAAGACCTGAGTTCTAGGTAATCTTTAACTTTTAGACTTTGACCTTGGTAAGTCACTTGGGGACAGTTATGTAACCTCCAGGCACAGGGCAGTGGAGTCGAGCAAAAGGCTTAACTATGACACTTTGAAAATATCAGAGTTTATGTCTCAGGCTTCTTTGTATTCTCTGGAGCCTTTAAGATGAGTGTTTTGGGTGGAATATATGAAGCCATACAAGAAGAGTGTCAGTTAAAAAGAAAGGCTTGAAACATTCCAAAGAGATTCTCTAAGTCATAGGCTCAAAGGTCCATCCTCTAGACATCTTCGGAAGTCTGGAAAGAGAGATGGGAAGTGTAACTAGTAACAGACGGCAGGGCGGGGTGTGAGGGGGTGGGGGTGGGGTAGCAGGGAGGAGCCCTACCCCCATTCCACGGCCGTAGCTTCTCCACACATGAGACTGCTCGCTCAG